>NW_016975792.1:0-1132 GCF_001483705.2 Eufriesea mexicana | reverse complement strand
CTAACAAAGCCTAACGTATCTAGGTCACTATTGCGGCATTGTGGGGCAGATGGGTCAAAGATACCCAAACCTAACCCATGCTAACATAACCTAAACGAACGTAGCCTAACTCAAGCTAGCGTGCAGGGACTACCATTGCTGCCGTCCTCAGTGCAAGGCAGATCTTATTAGGGCACTGTAGGGCGCAGGAATCTGCTGTATAGCAGTCTATGGCATGAAAGAGGAAGCTATCATATTCTTACCTCACCAAAAGCAACCTAATTAAACGTAACATAACTCATACTTTCGTGCCGGGACCACTACATCTGGCCTTCCCCCAGCTAAGCAGAAAATGCCAGAGATAAGTGGAGCACAGAAATCCACCGAACAGCAATGTATAGAACAAAAGTCTACGTCATCCTAACCATACCTAACCTAGACTAACCTAATCAAACGCAATCTAGCTCAACTGATCTTGCCACGGCCACCGTTGCTGGCATCTCGAGAGTCGAGCAGAGCATAGTAGAGCAATATGGAGCGCAGAAAGGATCCAAACAGCAGCGTACAGCTTAAAAGTCAATGCTAGCCTTTCCTAACCTAACCAAGCGCAACACAACCGAAATTAGTCCAACTCAACCAAACATGCCGCCAACACTATTCCTGGCATCCCCAGGCAAAAAGAGTGTGGTAGCGAAGAGTACGGCGCAGAGGTCCATGAAAGAGCAGTGTGCAGCACAAAAGTCGAAGCTATCCCATCCAAACGCAAAGACACCTAACTCGACAAAGCGTAATCTTACTCAACCCATCGTGCAGCGATCACTATTGCTGGCCTCCCGGACGTCGACATGAGTACAGTAGACCAACGAAGGGAGCATGAATCCAAAGAAGAGCAGCGTATAACACAAAAGTCAAAATCATCCTGTCCTAACCTAACCAAACGTATCACAACCAAACGCAACATAACTCAGCCTAACGTGCAGGGCCCATTATTGCTGCCCTCCACAGTGCCCATCAGGGCGTACTAGAGCGCAGTAGATCTCATTAATCTACCGAACAGCAGTGTTAACCACGTAAACCAAAGATACCCGTACCCAACGCAGACAAACGTAACGAAACCAGACGCTGTACAACACAAACTGACCTGGCGATACCA
>NW_016975791.1:0-2244 GCF_001483705.2 Eufriesea mexicana | reverse complement strand
GCAGAGGAAGCGAAGATATCCTAACATAACTTGACCTAACCTAACCTAACCGAACGCACCGTATCTCAATATAACGTGCATCGACTACTGCTATTGGCCTCCCCATTGCCGAGCAGAATGTAGTGGAGCACACTAGATCCCAGAGATACACCGAAATACAGTGTGCAGCACGAAATTCAAAGCTACCCTAACCAAACTTATCCGAACCTAATCTAACCAAACGTAACATAACACAAACTAACGTGCCACGAACGCTACTTCTCGCCTCCCAGAGTCGAGTAGAGTATAGTAGCGCATTGCAGAGCGGATAATTCTACCGAACAGAAGCGTAATCTATAATAGTCGAGGATATCATAACCTAACCTTGACTAGCCTAATCTAACCAAGCGTAGCCAAACTGAACATAACGAGCTGCAACCACTGCTGCTGGCATCCCCAGAGACAAGCAGAATGCACTAGAGCAAAGTAGAGCGCAGGAATCCAACGAATTGCTGTGAACAGTGCAAAAGTCGTCGATATCCTAATCCAATCTAGCATAACCAAACGTAGCATAGTTCAACATAACTTGCTGCGGCCGCTGCACCTGGCCGCCCCATAGCCTAGCAGAATGCAGTACAGCACCGTAAATCACAGAAATCCACCGTATAACAGGGTATAGCACGAACGTCAAAGAATTCCTGACCAAACATAGCTTAACCTATCTTAACCAAACGTAACATAACTCAACGTAACGCGCCACGACCACTAATGCTCGCCTCCCCTGAGCTAAGCAGAGTATAGTAGAGCAATATTTAGCGCAGAAATCCACCGACTAGCAGCGTATAGCAGGAAAGTCAAAAATAGCGAGACCGAGCTTGACATATGCTAACGGAACCAAACGTAACGTATCTCAGCCTAACGTGCCGAGACCACTATCACTGGCCACCCCAAATCATAGCAGAGCATATTAGGGAACATTAGAGCGCAGAAATCCAACGAATAGCGGTTTTTATCACAAAAGAAGGAGTAGCATATAATAACCTAGCCAAACGTAACATAACCAAACGGATCTTTGCTGAACCCAATATGACGAGACCACTAATGCTGGCCTCTACAACGGAAAGCAGAATGTACATGTGCATAGTAGTGCGCAGAAACCCACCGCTCTGCTGTGAAAAGTACAAAAGCCGAAGGTATCCTAACACAACCTGACATAACCTAACCCAAGTAAACGTAGCCTGACGCAACCTGACGTGCCGAGATCACTATCGCTGGGCTCCCCAGAGCCAAGCAGAAGATATTATAGCACAGTAGAGTGCAGAATTCCGCGGATAGCGGTGTATAGCGCAAAAGACGGAACTATCATTTCCTAACCTCACCAAACATAACATACCTGAACGTAGCATATCTGTACCTAACGTGCCGAGACCACTACTGCTGGCCACCCCAGAGCAAAACACAAAATTTTAGAGCACAGCAGAGGGCAGAAATCCACCTCATTACAGTGTATAGCGCAAAAGTCGGATATATCCTAACCAAACTGTGCCTAACCTAGCCTATCCAAACGTAGTGTAACTCAACACAATGTGACGTGACAAACATTGCTGGCCTGCCGGAGCCAAGCAGAGCATATTAGAGCACAGTAGAGTTCAGAGATCCACCGAAGAGTACTAAATACCACAAAAGTCGGTGTTGCCTATCCGAACCTAGCCAAACGTAGCATACCCAAACGTAACATAGATGAACCATGCATAAAGAGACCACAAGTGCAGGCCTCCACACTGGCAGGCAGAATGTGAGAGAGAACAGTAGAGCGCAGAAATCCAGCGCACTGCAGTCAATAGCACAGTAGCAGTTGATAACCTAGCATAACCTGTCTTCACCTAACCGAACCAAACGTAGCATAACTCAACATAACTTGCAGCGACCACTGCCCCTGGCCTCCAGATAGCCTAGCATAATGTACTACTGCCCAGCACAGCACAGAAATCCACCGAATAACAGTGTATATCACGAAAGTCAAGGCTACCCTAACTAAACTTAGCCTAACCTAACCCGCCAAACGTGACCTAACTAATCCTCACGTGCTGCGGACGGTATTCCTCACCTCCCCAGAGTCGAGCAGAGTACAGCAGAGCAATATAGGGCGCTGAGAACCACAGAATAGCAGTGTATGTCACAAGAGTCTAGGATATCTCAACATAACCTGGCCTAACCCATCCTAACTAAATGTAGCATAACTGAACATAACGTGCCACGACCGCT
>NW_016975790.1:0-274 GCF_001483705.2 Eufriesea mexicana | reverse complement strand
GGCTGCAGTGCTGTATTGTTGGGTGGACTGAGAAACTTACTGCCAGTTGCAAATATCTCTAGCGATAACCGTATCACATATTGTTTATTCTAGGTTTGCTATTAAATTTAAGTTACCAGTAAACTAGTTCGTCCGACGGCTAAAATATAGTTATGACGGCTGCTCTCAGTACTCTTTCGTAAGTTGTTAAAGACTAGAGCGATAATGGGTTAGTCCTTCGTCATTCTAGAGCTGCAATATGATATTAATCGCCAATGAACAGATTAATTGAATG
>NW_016975789.1:0-1487 GCF_001483705.2 Eufriesea mexicana | reverse complement strand
AAAATGTCAAAAAAATTGAATTTTTCAGCCGTATTGGGTAGCATTGCAATGGCTACAGCACGCTAATAGAATCTTTCCTCATTATTTACGCAGGAAAGGTCGCTCGTCACGATATCAGTCGAAAATGTCCATAAAATTGAATTTTCCAGCCAGGCTATATAGAATTGCAATTGCTACAGCGCGCCAGTAGAATCTTCACTCCTTCTATACCCAAGAAAGCAAGGTCACCACGATATTAGTCGAAAATGTCGACAAAAATGTATTTTCCAGCCAGATTCTATAGCATTGCAATGGCTATAGCAGGCCACTAGTATCTTTCCTCCTTATTTATGCACGAAAATTAGCTCACCACGATATTAGCTGAAAACGTCAATAATATAGTATTTTCCAGCCAGATTCTACTGCATTTCAATTTCTATATCACGCCAATAGTATCTATCGTCCTTATTTATGCAAGGAAGTTAGGTCACCACGATATTTGTCGAAAACGTCAATAAAATTGAATTTTCCATCCAGATTGTATAACATTGACATGGCTATAGCACGCCACTAGTATATTTCATCCCTATTTATGCAAATGGGTTTGCTCACCACGATATTAGCCGAAAATATCGATAACATCGAATTTTCCAGGCAGATTCTATGGAATTGCAGTGTCTATAGTGCGCCGATATTATCTTTCCTCCATATTTATGCATGAAAGTTTACTCACCACGATATTAGTCGAAAATGTCAATAAAATTGAATTTTCCAGACAGATTCTATTGCATTGTTATGGCTATAGCACGCCAGTAGAGTCTTTCCTCCTTATATATGCAAGAAAGTTAAGTCACCACGATATTAGTCGAAAATGTCAATAATATTGAATTTTCCAGCCAGATTCTGCTGCATTTCAATGGCTATATCACGCCAATAGTATCTATCATCCTTATTAATGCAAGAAAGTTGGGTCACCACGATAATAGTCGAAAACGTCAATAAAATTGAATTTTCCAGCCAGATTCTATATGTTTGCAATGACTATAGTACGCCAGTAGAATCTTTCCTCCTTATATATGCAAGAAAGCTAGGTCATCACGATATTAGTCGAAAATGTCAATAAAATTTAATTTTCCAGGCAGATTCTAGAGCATTTCAATGGCTATATCACGCCAATAGAATCTATGGTCCTTATTTATGCAAGAAAGTTATGTCTCCACGGTATAAGTCGAAAATGTCAATAAAATTGAATTTTCCATCCGTATTGGGTCGCATTGCATTGGCTACAGCACGCCTATAGAATCTTTCCTCATTATTTACGCAGGAAAGACCGTTCATCACGATATCAGTAGAAAATGTCCATAAAATTGAATTTTCCAGCCAGACTATATAGAATTGCAATTGCTACAGCGCGCCAGTTGAATCTTCACTCCTTGTATACCCAGGAAAGCAAGGTCACCACGATATTAGTCGAAAATGTCGACAAAAATGTATTTTCCAGCCAGATT
>NW_016975788.1:0-224 GCF_001483705.2 Eufriesea mexicana | reverse complement strand
GAGGATAATGCGCAGAAATCCACCGTATAACAGTGTAAAGCACGAAAGCCGAAGCTATCACAACCAACCATAGCCTAACCCAACCTAAGCTAACACAACATAACACACCGTAACTAGCCACGAGCGTTATGCTCGCCTACCCAGACTCGAGCTCGGTACAGTAGAGCAATGTAGAGCGCTGAAAGCCGCGGAATAGCAGCACATAGCGCAATAGCCAAAGCTAC
>NW_016975787.1:0-1085 GCF_001483705.2 Eufriesea mexicana | reverse complement strand
TTGGGTAGCTAAGACGTTTGTGCTTTGCACCGACGTACGGTGCATTTCTGCCTTCCACTGTACCCTAAAATGCTCCGCATGGCTCTGGGGAGGCCAGCAGTAGAGATCTCGACACGTTAGGTTATGTTGCGTTACGTATGCTGATATTACGTTTGTGCAGGTTACGACAGGGTGGATTTGACTCGTGAGGCATACACTGGTATTCGGTGGATTTGTACGATCTACATAGCTCTACTATACTCTGCTCGTCTTAGGGGAGCACAGTAATCGTTGTCTCGGCACGTTAGGTTGGGTTATGCTACGTTTTGTTCAGTCATGTTAGTTTCGATTAGTCCTGGATAGATTAGTCTTTCGCATTGTACACTGCTATTCGGTGGTATTCTGCTCTCTACTGTGCTGTGCTATGGTCAGTTCGAAACTGGGGAGGACAGCAATAGTGATCGTGGCACGTTCTTTTGTGTTCAACTACGTTTGGTTATGTTACAATTTGCTATGTTAGGAGATGGTGGCATTAACTTTTTAGCTAAGTCGCTCCTGTCCGGTGGATTTCTGCGCTCTTCATGGCTCTACCATACACTGCACGACCTTGTGGAGACCAGCAATGGCGGTCGTGGCACGATAGGTTCAGTCAGGTTTCGTTTGGTTACATCAGGTAATGTTACGTTTGGTCAGGATGGTTTAGACTCTTGTGGTACACGCTGATATTGGGTGGATTTCTACGCTCTACTGTGTTCTACTGTATTCTGCTTGGACGTGGGGAGTCTATCAATAGCGTCCGCGGCACGTTATGTTCAGTTACCGTATGTTTGACTACACAGAGGTCCATAGATTAACAGCGCATAGCACAAAGCTACACTTATCCCAACGTAACCAAACGTAACATAATCGAACGTAACCGAACTAAAACTAACGTGCCTAGGAAACTACTGCTGGCATCCCCAGAGACAAGTAGAATATATTAGGATACGGTAGAGCGCAGAAACCCGCCGAATGGCAATGTGTAGCACAAAAGTCAAAGCTAACTTCTGCTAACCTAACCAATCGTAACATACCCAAACGTAACCTAACTCAACCTAGCGAGCAGC
>NW_016975786.1:0-521 GCF_001483705.2 Eufriesea mexicana | reverse complement strand
CCAGCCACAATCTACATCATTGCAATGGCTATAGCACTCAGAAAGCATCTTTCCTCCTTACTTTAGCAAGGAAGTTAGCTCACAGCGATATTAGCCGAAAATGTCAATAAAATTGAATCATCCTTCCAGATTCTACAGCATTGCATAGCATTGCAATGCCTATAGCACGCCAACAGAATCTTTCCTCCTTATTAATGCAAGCAAGCTAACTCACCACAATATTAGTCGAAAATGTCAATAAAATTGAAATTTCCAACCAGATTCTATAGCATTGCGTGGGCTATAGCAAGTGAATTGAGTCTTTCCTCCTTATATAGGCAAGATAGTTAGCTCACCACGATGTTATTCGAAAATGTCAATAAATTTGAATTTTCCAAACACATTCTATATCAACGCACTGGCTATAGCACGCCCATTGAATCTTTCCTCATTATTTATGCAAGAATGTTAGCTCGCCACAATATTAGTCGGAAATATCAACAAAATTGTATTTTCCAGAGACAATCTATATCATTGCAATG
>NW_016975785.1:0-255 GCF_001483705.2 Eufriesea mexicana | reverse complement strand
GACTGCTGTTCGCTGGATTTCTGCGCTCTATTGTTCTCTACTTTCCTCTGCTAGACTCTGGGGTGGCCAGCAATAGTGTTCGAGGCATTATTTTTTGGGCTAAGTTACGTTTCGTTAGGCAAGTTTGGATTACGTTCGGTTATGATATCCTTGACTTTTTTCTGTACAATGATATACGTTGGATTTCTGCCCTCCACTATGCTCTAGTATGGTCTGCTTGTCACTGGAGAGGCCAGAAATGGTGGTGCCGTCACG
>NW_016975784.1:0-737 GCF_001483705.2 Eufriesea mexicana | reverse complement strand
GAATTTCTGCGTTCTACACTGCTGTAGTATGCTCTGGTTGGTGCTGGGTAGGCCAGCATTAGTTGCCTCAGCACGTTAGTTTTTGTTAGGTTATGTTTAGTTTCGTCACGAAGCCCTACTGGGCTTAGCACGGCCACGCAGAATATGGTAGAGCTCAGTAGAGCGTAGAAATCCACCAGTAACCTGTGTACACCACGAAAGTCAAATCTATTCACACCTTACCCAAACTAACGTAGCACAACCAAATATAGCCTAACTCAATCTAACGCGCAGTGGCCACTATTGCTTGCCTCCCCATAGCCGAGCAGAATATACTAGAGCACAGCGGAATGCAGTAATCCACCGCACTGCACAGCATAGCACAAACGTGAACGATACCCGAACACATCGAGTCCCAACCCAACATAACCGTACGTAGCCTAACTCAACTTAACGTGCCGAGACTGCAAATTCTAGCATCCCCAGAGCCAACTGAGCACATTAGAGCAATTTAGAGCGCACAAACCCAACGAAAAGGGGTGCATAACACAAATGTCAAATTTTCCCGGTCCTGATATAGCCAAACGCAACATGGCCATACGTAGTCTATCTCAAACCATCGCGCTGAAACCACAATTACTGGCCACCCCTGAGCCCTGCAGATTATAGTAGAGCAATGTAGATCGTAGAAATCCGCCGAATAGCGGTGTATAGCACAATAGGCAAAGCCACCCTATCCTAAACTATCCAATCGTGAC
>NW_016975783.1:0-965 GCF_001483705.2 Eufriesea mexicana | reverse complement strand
AATATATTCGGCTTGGCTCTTGGAAAGCCAGCAATTGTGTTTGCGGCACGTTAAGTTGTGTTACGTTACGTTTGGTTAGGTTAGGTTAGATTTGGTCAGGTTAACCTTGACTTTTGTGGTGCACATTGCTCTTCGGTGGATTTCTGCGATCTATATTGCTCTTCCATACTCTGCTCGTCTCTGTGGTGGCCAGTATTAGTGGTCTAGTCCCGTTAGGTTAGGCCAGGCTACGTTCTGTTATGCCACGTTTGGTTATGCTACGTTCGTTTGTGTTAGGCCAGGAAAGCGTAGACTTTCGTGGTATACACTGTTGTTCATCAGACCTCTGCGCTCTGCTGTGCTCTACTGTATTCTGCTTGGCCCTGAAGCGTCCAGCAATAGTGGTCGTGGGTCGCTACGTTGTGTAATGGTTCGTATGCTTATGTTACATTTGCTTCGGTTAGGTTTTGATCGCTTTGACCTTTCTTCTCTACACTGCGATACCATGGATTTCTGCTGTCTACGCGCCTCCAATATGTTCTGCTTGGCTTTACGGAGGACAGAAACTGTGGTTGCGTCACGTTATGTTGAGTTAGGTTACGTTTGATTACGTTACGATTGGTTACGTTAGGAGGGGCTAGCTACGACTTTTGCGTTATACACAGCTATTCGGCGGATTTCTGCCCTCTAATGTGCTCTGATATGTCCAGCTTGTCTCTGGGAGTGCCAGCAACAGTGGTACCGGCTCGTTACCTTTAGTTATGCTACGTTTGGTTGGGTCAGGATAGGCCTGGTTAGGTTAGTATAGCTTTTACTTTTGTACTTGTACACCGAAACGCGGCGTATTTCTGCCCTCTAGTATGATCTAGTGTATTCTGGTTGCCTCTGTGAAATTCGGCAAAGTTTGTCTAGGAACGTCAGGATGGGTTTCGTTATGCCTGCTATGCTATGCTTGGTTAGGTTACTCTAGGGTAGCTATGACTTTT
>NW_016975782.1:361-1067 GCF_001483705.2 Eufriesea mexicana | reverse complement strand
TATTGCATTGCAAAGCCTATAGCGCGACAATATTATCTTTCCTCCTTATTTATGCAAGAAAGTCAGCTCACCGCGATATTAGTCGAAACTGTCAATAAAATTGAATTTTCCAGCTAGATTCCTCAGCTTCGCAATCGCTAGAGCACTACGAACGTATCTTTGCTACTTTCCTATGCAAGGTATCAGCTCACCACGAAATTAGTCGAAAATGTCAATAAAATTGAATTTCCCAGGAAGATTCTATTGCATTGTAATGCCTATAGCACGCCAATAGAGTCTATCCTACTTATATATAGAGAATGTAATCTCACGACGATATTAGCCGAAAATGTCAATAAAATTGAATTTTCCAACGACACCCTATATCATTTCAATGTCTATAGCACGCAAATAGAATCTTTCCTCCTTATTTACGCAAGAGAGGTAGCTCACCACTATATTAGTCGAAAATGTCAGTAAAATTGAATTTTCCAGCGAGATTCTATGGCATTGCGAAGGCTATAGCAAGCCAATAGAATCATTCATAATTATTTATGCAAGAAAGTTAGCTCACTACGACATTAATAAAAAATATCAATAACATTGAATTTCCCAACCTCATTCTATATCATTGCAATGTCTATAGCATGCCAATAGAATCCAAACTCCTTATTTATGCAAGAAAAATAGCTCACCACGATATTAGTCAAAAATGTCAATAAAATTG
>NW_016975782.1:0-221 GCF_001483705.2 Eufriesea mexicana | reverse complement strand
CACGACGATTCTATAGCATTGCAATGTCTATAGCACGCCAGTAGAATCTCTCCTCCTTATTTATCCAAGAAAGTTACCTCACCACGATAATAGTCGAAACTGTCATTAATATTGTACTTTCCAGCAAGACTCTATAGCATTGCAAAACCTATAGCACACCAATACAATCTCTCCTGCTTATTTATGCGAGAAAGTGAACTCACCACGATATTAGCCTAAAA
>NW_016975781.1:0-1819 GCF_001483705.2 Eufriesea mexicana | reverse complement strand
ACCTTACCTAACCGTATGTAGCAAAGCTCCACCTAACGTGCAGCGTCCACCATTCCTGGCGTCTCCGGAGACAAGAAGAGCGTGATAGGGCAAATTAGGGCGCAGGAGTCCATAGAGGAGCAGCGGGCAGAACAGAGGTCAAAGCTATCCCAAACAAACACAGTATAACCTTATATGCTGAATCGAAATCAACGTAACGTGCCGCGACCACCATTCCTGGCGGCCCCGGAAGCAAGCAGATTGTGATAGCGCGCAGTAGAGCGCCGAAGTCCATAGATTATCTGTGTGTAGCTCAAAAACAAACGCTATCCCAGCATCACCTAACATAACCTAAACTAACCAAGCGCAATCGAACCCATCCTAACGTGCCGAGAGCACTACTGCTAGCCTCCCCACAGCCAAGCAGAATACACTAGTATACAGTAGAGCGCATAAGTCCACCGAATAGCAGTGTATAGCACAAACGTCAAAGCAACCCTAACCAACCTTAACCTACCCTGACCAATACCGAACGTAACCTAACTCAGCCTAGCGTGTCACGACCACTATTGCTGGCCTCCCCACATGCATGCATAGTCTAGTAGAGAAATGCAGAGCGCAGAAATTTCCCGAACAGAAGCGTATAGCACAAAAGTCACAGCTATCCCAGCCAAACCTAACCAAACCTAGCCAAGCCAAACCTAAC
The DNA here is from genome assembly GCF_001483705.2 of Eufriesea mexicana. Lineage (NCBI taxonomy): Eukaryota > Metazoa > Arthropoda > Insecta > Hymenoptera > Apidae > Eufriesea > Eufriesea mexicana. Next base: position 1,134 of record NW_016975781.1, on the reverse strand, counting down.
ATAAGTCAACCTATTGTACCTGGACCGTTATTGCTTGCCTCCCCAAGCAAAGCAGGATATACTAGAGCACGACGGAACGCAGATATCCATTGAACAACTGTGTATACCACGTATGCCGAAGCACACTAACCCTAACCCAGACTAACATAACCAAACCGAACGTAACACAACTCAACCTGACGTGCCGAGGCCACCATTACTGGCATCACGAGAGCAAAGAAGAGTATCGCAGAGCAACGTACGGTGCTGAAATGGACCGCATAGCAGTGCATAGCACTAAGGTCATAGCTTTCCCAACCATACATATCCAAACCTAGCCTGACCGAGCGCAACATAACTCAACCTATCCTGCCGCGACAAGTATCCCTGGTGTCCATAGACACAAGCAGAGAGTTGCAGCGCACAACACAGCGCAGGAAACCATAGAATCACATTGAATAGCAGAAAAATCAAAGCTACAAGAACCTTACCCATGCTAACATAAACCAGCCAAACGTAACTTAGCTCAGCCTAACATGCCGCGGACACAATTTCCGGCCGCCACAGAGCCAAGCAGAGCATATTAGAGCACAGCAGAGTGGAGAAACCCACCGAAAAGCAATATGTAGCACAAAAGTGAAAGAAAACGTATTCTGACCTAACCAGTCGGTACAGTACCAAACGTACAGAACACAAGCTAACGTGTCGCCATCACTATTACTGGCCTCGCTAGAGCCAAGAAGAGTATATCAAAGAAGAGTATGGCGAAGAAATCCATAGAATCGCAGCGTACGGAAGAAATGTAAGAGATATCCAAACCTAACCCAAACAAACATAGCGTAACCTAACGAATAGAGGAACTAAACGTAACGTGACGCGGCCGCAGTTTCAGGCATCCCAGGGTCTATCAGATTAGGGTAAAGCGATATGGAGGGCAAGAATACACCGAATAGTTGCGTATAGCACAATGGTCAATGATATCCTAACCCAGCAAGACCGAAACTAGCCTAACAAAGCGTAGAGCAACTAAACATAACGTGCCACGGCCACAATTTTTGGCCTCTCCAGAGCCAAGCAGACATATTAGGGCAAAGTAGAGCTGAGAAATCCACCGAAAAGCAGTGTACAGCACAGAAGTTGAAGCTATCCTGACCG
>NW_016975779.1:0-2368 GCF_001483705.2 Eufriesea mexicana | reverse complement strand
ACCCAGCGCATTCCAGCGAATAGCAGAAAAGTCGAAGGCACCCTAACGTAACCTGACGTAACCCAACATACTGAACGAAGCGTAACTCAACAGAGAGTGCCGCAGCCACTGCTATCGGACTCCGCAGAGCCAAGCAGAATGCAGTAGAGCGCAGCAGAGCGCCGAAAGCCCACCAAGAACAGTGTATAGCACTAAAGTGAAAGATAACCTGACCGAGCTTGGCGTATCCTAACCAAAGGAAGCGTATCTCAATTTAACATGGCGGGAACTCTATTGCTGGCCTCGAGAAAGACATGCTGAATGTACTAGAGCACAATAGTGCGCAGAAACCCACGGTATTTCTGTGAATAGCACAAAAGTCGAAGATGTCCTCACCAACCCTTATCTAGCCTAACCTAACCAAACGCAACCTAACTCAACCTAACTTGCCTAGGCTGCTATTTCCGGCCACCTGCATTTCAAGCAGAGCATATTAGGGCACACTAGAGAGCAGTGACCCACGGAATAGCAGAGCATAGCACAAAAGTCAAAGCATCCTCTCCTAACGTAGCCAAACGTTACATAACCAAACGTAACATAGCTTAACCTAACATGACGAGGCCACCACTGCTGGCCCCCACAGACACAAGTAGAATGAACTCGAGTGCTGTGGTGCGCAGAAATCCTCCGCACTGCAGTGAACAGCACAAAATCCGTAGATACCCTATCATAGCATGACCGTGTCTAGCCAAACCAAACCAAGCATGACTACACATAACGTGCGGCGACCAGTGCTCCTTGCCTCCCCATAGACAAGCTGGACGTAGTAGAGCACAGTAGATCACAGAAATCCACAGAAGAACAGTGTATAGTGCGAAAGTTGAAATTTTCCGAAGCAAACATACCCTAACGTAACCTAAACAATCGTAACATAGCATTCATAAACTAACGTACCACGGCCGCTATTGATCGCGACCCAAGAGTCGATCAGAGTGTAGTAGAGCAATCTAGAGCGCAGAAGTCCACCGAATAGCAGTGTATAGCGCACAAGTCTAATATATCCCAACCTAACCCGACATAGCATTGCCTAAAAAACGTAGCGTAGCTCAGCATAGCGTGCCGACCACAGCTCCTGGCCCCACCAGAGCCAAGCAGAATGTAGTAGCGGACAGTACATCTGAGTGATCGACCGAATAACAGTGTACTGCATGAAAGCCGGATCTGTCATGCCCAAACTCAGCCTAACCTAACCAAACCAAGTCTAACCGAACGCAACTTATCCCAACCTGACTTGCCGAGACCACTATTGCTGGCCGAACCAGAGCTAAGTAGAGCATATTAGATCACACTAGAGCGCAGAAATTCGCGTATAGGAGCGTATAGCACAAAAGACTGAACCATCCTATAATGACCTCCCAAACGTATCATAACCGAACGTAGCATAGCTCAATTTAACGTGCTGAGACCACTATTGCTGGCCTCGCCAGAGCCAGGAATAATATACTAGTGCACAGCGGTGCGCAGAAAGCCACCGCATTGCTGTGTTTAGCACAAAATTCAAACATACCCTGACCTAACCTGGCCTAACCTTACATATCCAATCGCAGTGTAACAAGTCATGATGCGACCAGAGGATTACTGCTGGCCTCCCAGAGCCAAGCAGAGTGTAGCGGAGCACAGTATATTGCTGAAATCCCCGGAATAACAGTGTATAGTACGAAAGTCAAATCAATCCCTAGCAAACGTATCCTAACATTACATAACCAAGCGTAACCCAACCAAGCCCGACGTGCCACGACAACTACTGATCGCCTGCGCAGTATCGAGCATAATATAGTAGAGCAGAGTGGAGCGTAAGAATCCACCGAATAGCAGTTTATACCAAAAAAGCCAAAGAAATCCTGTCCAAGCCTTCCTAAGCTACCCAAACGGAACGTATCCTTACCCAATTTACCCAACCTAACGTGCCGAGACCACTATTAATGACCACTCCAGAGTCAGGCAGAGCACATTAGAGCACATCAGGTCCCAGAAACCCTCCGAATAGCGGTAAAAAGCACAGAAGTCAAAGTAGCCAGTCCTAACGTAGCCAAACGTAACATAACCAAAGATAACCTAACTCAACCTCACACGACGAGACCTTTACTGCTGACATCCACAGAGACAAGCAGGCTATGCTAGTGCACAGTGGTGAGTAGGAAGCCGCTCCATTTCAGTGAATAGCTCAGAAGTCGAACATATCCTAGCATAACCTGACCTAACTCGACCAAACCAACCGTAGAATTTCGCAACATAACCTGCAGCGACCGCTGCTCCTGGCCTCCCTAGATCCATGCAGAATGTAGTAGAGCAGAGTAGATCACAGGAATACACCGAATAACACTGTATA
>NW_016975778.1:0-599 GCF_001483705.2 Eufriesea mexicana | reverse complement strand
CATCCTAACCAAACCTAACCTATCTTAACTTAACCAAACGTAACATAGCACATCCTATCGTGCAACGGGCGCCATTTCTGGCCTCCCCAAAGTCGAGTAGAGTATCGTAGAGCAGTGAGAAGCGCAGAGATCCCCCGAATATCAGTGTATAGCACAAAAGTCGATGTTATACTCCCTAACCTAACCAATCTTACCATAACCGGACGAAGCCTAACTAAAACTAACGCGCCGCGTTCATCATTACTGGCCTCGCCAAAGCAAAGCAGAGAATACTAGATCACAGCAGAGAGCATAATTCCCAAGAAAAGCAGTGTAAAGCAAGAAAGTCAAAGCTATCCTAGCCGAACCAGTCCAAACGTAACGTATCCAAACGTAACATAACTAAACCTAGCGTGTCTAGGCCCGAATTGCTGACATGCACAGGGCAAAGCAGAATATATTAGAGCAGTGTAGAGCGCAGGAATCCACTGAATAGCAGTGTATATCGCAAAAGTGGATGATATCCCACCCTAACCTAACCAAACGTAACATAACGTTACGTAATATATTCCAACCTAACTCGCCAGGACCGCTATCGCTGGACTCCCCAGAGCCAAGCT
>NW_016975777.1:0-262 GCF_001483705.2 Eufriesea mexicana | reverse complement strand
AGGTTATAGATTTCGAATAGACCTATTCTCTGGCAAGTAGATGGCTTCACTTGCCACGGGATGGAAGGCGTTAGACGATCTACTCACCATGCTATAGCCGGTTATACGTTTTGAATAGCCCAATTCTCTGGCAAGTAGGTGGCTGTACTTGCCATGGGATAGAAGGCGTTTAGCGATCTATTCACCAAACTATAACAGCTTATAGATTTTGAGCAGACCTATTCTCTGGCAAGTAGATGACTGTACTTGCCATTGGATTGAA
>NW_016975776.1:328-640 GCF_001483705.2 Eufriesea mexicana | reverse complement strand
CGTACGTATGGATGTGTGGATGTATATACGTTTGCATGTATGCATGGATGGATGTATCGAAAGATGGAAGTACGAATGGGAGGATTTAAGGATGTATGGATGTATGCATGGATGTATCTATGCATGTATGTAAGTATGTATCTATGGATGTATGTATGGATGAATGTATTGGTGTATGCATGGGTGTATGTATTGATGTCTCTATGGATGCATGGATGGATGGCTGGATGGGTGGATGGATGTGTGGATGAGCGGATGAATGGATGGATTGAGGTATGGATGGATGGATGTATGTATGGATGGATGTATGGA
>NW_016975776.1:0-250 GCF_001483705.2 Eufriesea mexicana | reverse complement strand
TGTATGTATGGATGTATGGAAGGATATATGTATGGTTGTATGTATGTATGGATGGATGGACTTATGAATGTGTGGATGTATGAACGTGTTGATGGATGGATGTATGGATGGATAGATGTATGGGTCGATGGATGTATGGATGGGTGCTAGCACGGATGAATGGATGTTTGGTTCGATGGATGTATGGATGGGTGGATGTATGGATGGATGGGTGTATGGAAAGATGGATGTGTGGATGTATGTATGTATG
>NW_016975775.1:0-846 GCF_001483705.2 Eufriesea mexicana | reverse complement strand
CTTGCAACATATCCACATCATATTTTAGCAATATTTTGTATTATATCCATATTTCTATTTATCAATACTTCATAATATATCCATATTATATTATTGCAATACTCTATATCTTAATCAATAAAAAAATGTTTTAATGAGTCAATATTACATTTTTGCAATACTTAGCGCCATATCTATATTATGATTTTACAATACTGTATATCTGTAGAATGCAGTAACAATAACTTCTAACATATCCATATTTATCTTTAGCGATACTTTTTAACATATTTATATTATCTATCTGAATTAATAGCAAGATGCTTTAACATATCCACATTACAGTTTACCAATATTTTTTATTATAATCAAATTGTCACCTTGCAATACATTGCGCCTATATAGTACTGAATAATAATTTGTAGCATATCCATATTTCTCATTAGCAATACCTTTTAGCATATCCATATTATATTATTGCAATACTCTATACCCTAATGAATAAAGAAACCTTGCAACATATCCACATGATATTTCAGCAATATTTTGTATTATATCCATATTGTCATTTTGCAATACTTTGTATCTAAATAGTACTCGATAATAACTTGTATTATATCCATATTTCTGTTTAGCAATACTTTCTAACATATCCATATTATATTATTGCAATACTCTATACCTTAATGAATAAAGAAATCTTGCAACATATCCACATCATATTTCAGCAATATTTTGTATTATATCCATATTGTCATTTTGCAATACTTTGTATTTATATAGTACTCGATAATAACTTGTATTATATCCATATTTCTTTTTAGCAATACCTTTTAGCATATCCATATTATATTATTGCAATACTCT
>NW_016975774.1:0-988 GCF_001483705.2 Eufriesea mexicana | reverse complement strand
CATACATTCGTACATCCATACGTCCATACGTCCATACATCCATACATGCACACATCCATACCTCCTTACATCCATACATTCATACGTACGTACATCCATACATGCATACATCCATACATCCATACATGCATACCTCCATCCATTCAACCATGCATACATCCATACGTACATCCATACATACGTCCATACATACATCCATACATACCTGCATACACCAATACACTCATCCATGCATTCATCCAAAGATACATCCGTAAATGCATCCATACAAGCATCCATGCATACATATATTCATCCATACATCCCCACACCCATACTTCCATAAATGCATCCATTCGTACATCCATCATCCGATACATCCATCCATCCATACATACATACATGCATACAGCCATACATCCATACATCCATACTTCCGTAGATCCGTCCATCCATAACTCAGTCCATCCATACATCCATCAATCCAAACAACAATTCATCCATACATCCATGCATCCATACATCTATCTTTCCATCCATCCATCCGTCCATACATGCACCCATCCATACATCCACCCATCCATACATCCATTGAACCATACATCCATCCATACATACAAGCACCCATCCATACACCCATCGATCCATACATCTATCCATCCATACATCCATCCATCTATACATCCATACATCCACAGATCAATACATCCATACATCCTTCCACTCGTTCGTCTATCATTCGATACATCCATCCATCCATACATCCATACATACATACATCCATACAACCATTCATTCATGCATCCAGACACCTGTACATCAATACATAGATCCATCCACATATCCTGCCGTTCACACATACATCCATCCGTACTTCCATTCATCCACACAACCATACATCCATAAATCCATACATCTGAACATATATAAATCCATCCATTCATAAATACGTACATACGTCCATCCATACCTCAATCCACCTATACATCCATCCATCCACACAACCATT
>NW_016975773.1:0-473 GCF_001483705.2 Eufriesea mexicana | reverse complement strand
GATTTTTCCAACCAGATTCTTTGGCATTGTAATAGCAATAGCACGCCAATAAAATCTTTCCGTTTTATTTACGTAAGAAAGATATCTCACCACGATAGTAGTCGTAAAAGACAATAAAATTGAATTTTCCAGCCAGATTCTATAGCATTGCAAAGCCTATAGCACGACAATAAAATCTTTCCGTCTTATTTACGCAAGAAAGATATCTCACCACGATGATTGCCGTGATTGCCGAAAATGTCAATAAAATTGAGTTTTCCATCCAGATTCTATAGCATTGCAGTGGCTATAGCTCGCCAATAGAATCTTTCTTCCATGTTTATGCAGGAAAGATATCTCACCAAGATATAAGCCGAAAATGTCAATGAAATTGAATTTTCCTGCAAGATACTATAGCATTGCAATGCCTGTTGCATGCCAACAGTATCTCTCCTCCTGATTTATGTAAGAAAGTTAGCTCACCAGCACATTAG
>NW_016975772.1:0-1143 GCF_001483705.2 Eufriesea mexicana | reverse complement strand
TTTCAACTCAGAGTACGGCACATAATACATACACCAACAGAGCACTGTAACCGTTGGAATAGTTTGTTCGAAGATGATTTAGACTCTATAGCAATTCTAGAATAATCAGCGAATTGGGCAAATATCGGTAGTGGTATTGAAAAATGGCAATAGGTTACTCTGTGTAGCCACCTACTCAACACCGTACACATGGTATTAATCCTTCCTCTGAAAATCACAGATATTCAGGTGTTGCAGAATGATCAATGGGTGCAGCAACCATTGTTGCAGAAATTAACAGATGCTTATACTCCACAGAGTATAGCCTATAACAGAGGACAGTATCCTCTTTATCTGTCCGCTGACGGTTGATTTGGATACTATACCAATTCTAGAATGATCAATGAAATGGCCAACTATCGCTTGAGGCATTCATAAATGATAATACAGTACTGAGTGCAGCCGTCTAAATAGCTCCATAGCCATTGTATTACTTCATCACTAGAGAATGTACACCCCATAGGACTTCAACCATTACCACTTAAAGCATACATCATCGCTATATATAATAACAGTTGACAATAAGTTGCTGAGTACATTCATAACAAAAGTACCGCAGCCGCTGGACTAATCTCTTCACTGGTAGTGTAGCTTCTACTGCATATCTGGAATTATCAGTGTTTGGATCAGTTAAGATTAGTTATATATACAGTTGAAGGCAGGGTAGCTAGTACGTCCGTTAGCGGAGCATAGTGGCCTGTGGATTAATCTGTTGACTGAAGGTTTATGTCGTATAGCGATTCTAGAATGACGAAAGACAAATCCATTACCGGTCGAGACATTAACAACTGCCAACACAGCAATAAGTACAGCCATCATCACAGTACTGTAGCCGGTGTATAAATTTTGTCACTGATGACATAAATACCACAGCAATTTTAGAATAATCGGTGCGTGCATCAGTTATGGCTAGACGTATTTTCAATTCCTAGGCCGGTAGTTAGTGAATTCAGCAATGGAGCACTGTAGTCGGTTAATTAATACGTTCATTGATGATTTATATTCTATCGCATGTATAGAAAGGCAAAGGACTGTCGCACTATGTCTCGAGGCATTAACAATTGACGAAAGAATTCTGAGGACTGCCATCGTCACACTACCTTA
>NW_016975771.1:0-489 GCF_001483705.2 Eufriesea mexicana | reverse complement strand
CATAAATCCATCCTTCCATACATCCACCCAACCATACACTCATCCATTCATACATCCATACATACACACATACATATATCCATACAAGCATACATACATGCATCTTCTGTACATCAATACATCCATCCATCCATACATCCTGCCAACTACACATACATACATACATCCATCCACCCATACATCCATACATCCGCACATCAATAAATCCATCCATCCGTACATCCATCCAGCCGTACATACATCCATATATCCATCCATACATACATCCATACGTCCATCCATCCATACAACTAACCATTCATTCATCCATCCATCCATACATCCATAAATATGTACATCCATACATCCATACATCCGTACATTCATTCACCCGTACATCCATACCTTCGTACATCCACACATCCATCCATCCGTACACACATACACACATACATCCATACAACCATACATATATACGTCCGTACATACATTCATCCGTACATACATACA
>NW_016975770.1:0-524 GCF_001483705.2 Eufriesea mexicana | reverse complement strand
GCGCTATCACAATCAGCTTGTCTCGGTAGATGCCAGGAATAGTGTTCTCAGCACGTGAGGCTGGGTTATGTTACGTGCGGTTAGGATAGGTTTGGCTATCTGTTTGGCTATGTTTGGTTAGGGTAGCTTTAACTTTTGAGCTGCACACCGCTATTCGGCCTATTTCAGCGTTCCATATTACTCTGCTATACTCTGCTGGGCACTCGTGAGGCCTGCAGTAGCGGTCGTGGAACGTCATATCGGGCAATGTTACGCCCGCCTCTGTTACGTTTGTTCGGTCTAGGAGAGGATAGCTACGACTTTTCAGCTATACACTGCTATTCGGTGGTTTCCTGCACTCTACTGTGCTCTAATATGCTCTGCCTTGCACTGGGGAGGCCGAAAATGATGTCCGCGGCATGTTAGGCTGAGTTAAGTTACGTTTGGCCAGTTAATGTTCGCATGGGTAAGGTTCCGATATATTTGATTTTTCTGCCATACAATGAGATTCTATGGACTTCTGCTCTGTGTTGTGAGCTGCAACT
>NW_016975769.1:0-449 GCF_001483705.2 Eufriesea mexicana | reverse complement strand
GGTAGCGGGAAGGAAAAAACTGTGTTTTGAAATTAAAGAAATCAATATACGAGCTCAAACAATCAGCGAGCTTTTGGAATGGATGTTTGAGAATAAAAAAGTAGCGGAATTACATTGCACCGAATCAAAAGCGGATCCATGTCTTCATGTGAACATTAAAACGAAGGTGAAAAGTTATATAATAACTGTTGGAGAAATCGATAATGAAGATATCGATTTCATCGGCACAGAAGCAACGACGCCATCAGACGGCGCAACATTTAAAATTGTCGATTCAACTGTCTTGCGGTAATAGGTGTGATAACCGAAACGTTCTCGACAGTTCAATGACGGCCACGAGACAGTACGGTTGTTGTAGAAGAAATAAAACGTGATCATATAAAAGATACCCTACGTTCTCTTTTTCTTCATCTAATTCCAATAATAACACATGTTGATGATATTGTCCC
>NW_016975768.1:0-606 GCF_001483705.2 Eufriesea mexicana | reverse complement strand
ACCAACCAGACCCTAACTAGCCTAACCAAACGTAGCCTATCTCAGCTTAACGTGCGGAGAACATTATTCCTTGCATCTCCTGAGCCAAGCTGAACATATTATACTAGCGGATGGTGCAGGAATCCACCGAATAGCTTTGCACTGCGTAAAAGATAGACCCTCCCATCCTAACCAATCGTAACGTAACCAAAGGTAACACAACACAGCCTAACGTCACGCGACCACTGTTGCTGGCCTCCCCAGAGCCAAGCAGAACATATTAGAGGAGAGCAGAGAGCAGAAGTTCCTATAATCGCAGTGTATAGCAGAAGAGTCAAAGATATCTAACCAAGGCAAATATAACCCAAGAGATGAAGCATAATTCAACCTTACGAGCCAAGACCGCTATAGCTGGCATCCGCAGAGGCAAGCAGAAAATATTAGAACACGGTAGGTCGTAGAAATACACCGCAATGATTTGTATAGCACAAAAGTCGAAGATACCTTAACCTATCCTGGCATAACCTACCCCAGCAAAACGTAGCGTAAATCTACATAACGTGTCGAAACCACTATTTCTGTCCCTCCCAAGAGCCAAGCAGAATAGACCAGAGCTCAGCAGAGCAC
>NW_016975767.1:0-493 GCF_001483705.2 Eufriesea mexicana | reverse complement strand
TTCAGCTCTCTACCCACCTCTATTATGCTCTGCTTGGCTCTGTGGAGGCCGGTAATAATATTCGCGTCACGTTAGGTTGAGTTGGTTTACGCTTGGTTATGTTACGTTTGATTGGGTTATGTTCGGATTGCTTTGACTTTCGTGGTATAGCTTGCTTTTCGGTGGGATTCTGCGCTTTACTGCGCTCTACTATACTCTGCTCGTCTATGGGGAGGCCAGGAATGGTGGTCTCGGCACGTTAAGTTGTGATATATAACGTGCGCTTACGTTACGTTTGGTAGTGTTAGGAGAGGATAGCTTTGACTTTCATGATATACACCGATATTTCTAGGATTTCTACGCTCTACCGTGCTCTGTATATTCTGCTTGCCTCTGGGGTGGCCAGCAGCATTTGTCTCGGAATGTTAGTCTGAGTTACGTTACGCCTGGCTATTTGTGTTTGGCAAGGTTAGGATTGGGTAGCTTTGACCTTTGCGATATACACGAAAATTCG
>NW_016975766.1:0-280 GCF_001483705.2 Eufriesea mexicana | reverse complement strand
TCTTGCAAGTAGATGGCTGTACTTGCCATTGGATTGTAGGCGTTAGGCGATCAATTCACCATGCTATAACAGGTTAGAGGTTTTGAATAGACTTATTCTCTGGCAAGTAGATGGCTATACTGGCCATTGGTTGAAGGCGTTAAGCGATCTATTCACCATGCTATAACATGTTATAGATTTCGTATAGTCTTATCCTCTGGCAAGTAGATAGCTGTACTTGCCATTGGATTGAAGGCTTTATGCTATCTATTCACAATGCTATAACAGGTTATAGATTTTG
>NW_016975765.1:0-537 GCF_001483705.2 Eufriesea mexicana | reverse complement strand
AGAAAGTTAGCTCACCACGATATTCGTCGAAAATGTCAATAAAATTACATTTTCCAGCCAGATACTGTAGCATTGCAGTGGCTATAGCTCGCCAGTAGAATCTTTACTCCATACACATGCAAGGATGACAGCTCACATCGATATTAGTCGAAAATGTCAATAAAATTACATTTTCCAGCCAGATACTGTAGCATTGCAGTGGCTATAGCTCGCCAGTAGAATCTTTACTCCATACACATGCAAGGATGACAGCTCACATCGATATTAGTCGAAAATGTCAATAAAATTACATTTTCCAGCCAGATACTGTAGCATTGCAGTGGCTATAGCTCGCCAGTAGAATCTTTACTCCATACACATGCAAGGATGACAGCTCACATCGATATTAGTCGAAAATGTCAATAAAACTGAATTTTCCATCCATATACCATAGAATTGCAATGGCCATAGCTGGCCAATAGAATCTTGCCTCCGTATTAATGCAGGAAAGCTACTTCACCACGATATCAGTCGAAAATGTCAATAAAATTGAATTTT
>NW_016975764.1:4168-4748 GCF_001483705.2 Eufriesea mexicana | reverse complement strand
TGCATGTATGTATGGATGTATGAATGGGAGTATGTATGGATGTGTGCACGGATGTATGTATGGATATTTGTATGGATGTATGTATGGATCTATGTATGGTTTCATGTAAGAATGTATGTATGGACGTATCTATGGATGAATGTATGCGCTTATGTATGGATCTGTGTATTGTTGTGTGTATGGATGCATGGATTTATGCATGTATGGATGTATGTGTTAATGTATGTATGGATGTATGGATGGATGGATGGATGAATTGTTGTATGGATAAATGGATGTAGAGATGGATGGATTGGTGGATTGGTGTATGGATGTATGGGTGGATGGATGTATGGATGTATGGATGGATTGCGGTATGGGTGGATGTATGTATGGATGAATGGTTGTATGGATGGATGGATGTATGGATGGATTGAAGTATGGATGGACGGATGTACGGATGTATCGATGTATGGAAGGATGGATGTACGGATGGATGGATGTATGGTTGTACGGACGTATGGATGTATGGATGTGTAAGTGGATGTATGGTTGGGTGGGTGGGCAGAAGAATGAATGAATGGATGGGTGGATGAGCGGA
>NW_016975764.1:0-3020 GCF_001483705.2 Eufriesea mexicana | reverse complement strand
ATGGATGTATGGATCGATGGATGTATGGATGGGTGGATGTTTGGATGGATGGATGTACGGAAGTATGGATGTATGTGTGGATGTATGTATGGATGGATGGATGGACTGATGTATGGATTTATGGATGGATATATGCGTGTATCGAAGGATGCTTGGTTGGGAGGATGTATAGTTGGATGGATGTATGGAAGGATGTATGTTCGGATGGATGGATGTATGGATGGATGGATTTACGGATGTATGGATGTATGAATGTATGGACGTATGGTTGGACGGATGTACGGATGGATGCATGTATGGTTGGACGTATGTATGAATGTATGGATGTATGTATGTATGGATGTATGAATGTATGGATGTATTTGCGTTATGTATGTATCAATGATTGTATGTACGAATGAATGTATGGGTGTATGTTTCGATCTGAGTATTGATATGTGTATGGATGCATGGCGGTATGTACGGATTGGCGGATGCATGTATGGATGGATGGCTGTGTGGATGGGTGGGTGTATTAATGGATTGAGGTATGGATGGAGGGTTGTACGGAGGTGTGTTGTATGTATGGATGTATGTAAGGGTGTATGTATGCATGTATGTATGGATGTATGAATGGGAGTATGTATGGATGTGTGCACGGATGTATGTATGGATATTTGTATGGATGTATGTATGGATCTATGTATGGTTTCATGTAAGAATGTATGTATGGACGTATCTATGGATGAATGTATGCGCTTATGTATGGATCTGTGTATTGTTGTGTGTATGGATGCATGGATTTATGCATGTATGGATGTATGTGTTAATGTATGTATGGATGTATGGATGGATGGATGGATGAATTGTTGTATGGATAAATGGATGTAGAGATGGATGGATTGGTGGATTGGTGTATGGATGTATGGATCGATGGATGTATGGATGTATGGATGGATTGCGGTATGGGTGGATGTATGTATGGCTGAATGGTTGTATGGATGGATGGATGTGTGGATGGATTGAAGTATGGATGGACGGATGTACGGATGTATCGATGTATGGAAGGATGGATGTACGGATGGATGGATGTATGGTTGTACGGACGTATGGATGTATGGATGTGTAAGTGGATGTATGGTTGGGTGGGTGGGCAGAAGAATGAATGAATGGATGGGTGGATGAGCGGAGGCGTAGAAGGGGGGATGGGTGTATGGATGGATGGATGGATGGATGGATATATGTGTGGATGGATGGATGTATGGGTGTGTGTAGGGATGTTTGTGTGGTTGTATGTGGGGATGTACGCATACATGTGATTATGGACGTATGTATGGTTGTATGCATGGATGTATGTATGGGTGCTTGTATGGATGCATGTATGGATGTATTTATGGGTGTATGTAAGGATGTATGTATGGCTGTATGCATGGATATATGTTTGGTTGTTTGTATGGATGTATGTATAGATGTATGGATGTATGTATGTAAGAAAGGATGGAAGGAAGGATGCATGGAAGGATGGATGGATTGGTGGATGGATGTATGGATGGAAGAATGAATGGATCGATGTATTTATGGATGGGTGGATGTTTGGATGGATGGATGTATGGAAGTATGCATGTATGTATGGACGCATGTATGGATGGATGGCTGTATGGATGGGTGGAGGTGTGGATGTATTGAGGTACGGATGGGCGAATGTACGGTCTTACGGACGTATGGGTTTCTATATGTTTGGATGTATAGATGGATGGATGTGTCGAACGATGGAGGTTCGAATGGATGAGTTTATGGATGCATGGACGTGTGGATGTATGGATGTATACATGGATGGGTGTATGAATGGACAGACTTATGGATCGATGGATGTTTGTATGGGTGTATGTATGCATGTATGCATGGATGTATGTATGGACGTTTGTATGGATGTATGTATGGATGCATGTATGGATGTATGTAAGAATGTATGTATGGCATGGTGTATGGCTGAATTTATGCATGTATGCATGGATCTGTGTGTTGATGTGTGAATGAATGCATGGATTGATGGACGTATGGATGGATGGCTGTATGGATGAGTGGATGTATGAATGGATTGATGTATGGATGGACGGATGTACGGATATATGGATATATGGGTTTGTATATGTATGGATGTACGGATGGATGGATGTATCGATGGAAGGAAGTACGAATGGATGGATTTATGGACATATGGATGGTGGATGTATATATGTATGGAACGATCGATGTATGGATGGGTGGATGCATGGGTGGATGGATGTATGGATGGATGGCAGTATCGACAGATGAATGTGTGGATGGATCGAGGTGTGGATGGACGGATCTACGGATGTATGCATATACGGAGGTATATATGTATGGATGTATGGATGGATGGATGTATGGTTAGATGGATTTAAGAATGGGTGGATGGATGGATGGATGTATGGATGCGTGTAAAGATGGGCGAATGTACGGATGTATCTATGGTTGGATGTGTGGATGTATGTATGGATGTATGTACGGTTGTATCTATGCATGTATGTATGGGTGAGTGTATGGGTTTATGTATGGACTTATGGATGTGTGTTTGGGAATATTTATGGATGTGTGAATGTACGTATGGATGTATGTATGGATGGATGGCTGTAAGATTGGACGGATTTGTGGATGTATGGATGTGTGAATGTATGGATGTATGAACGTATGGATGTACGGATGTATTTATGTATGGATGTGTATATGTATAGATGTATGTATGGATACATGTGTGGATCGATGGATGTATGGACGGGTGCCTGAATGGATGGATGGATGTATGGATGGGTGGATGTTTGGTTGGATGGATGTATGGAAGTATGGATGTATGTGTGGACGTATGTATGGATGGATGGCTGTATGGATGGTGGGAAGTGTGGATGGATTGAGGAACAGATGGACGAATGTACGGAAGTATGGCTATATGGATTGACATATGTATGGATATATGGATGGATGGATGTATCGAATGATGGAGGTACGAATGGACGGGTTTA
>NW_016975763.1:0-875 GCF_001483705.2 Eufriesea mexicana | reverse complement strand
TGGATCGCAGGTATCCAACCAATGGTAGTGTATAGCTCAAAAGTCAGAGCTATCCAAGCCTAACCTAACCAAACGTCACCTAACACTTCCACACGTGCCGAGACATCTATTGCTGCTCTCGTCTGTGCCAAACAGAACATTCTAGAGAAGAGTAGAGCTCAGAAGTCCATAGAGTCGCCTTGTATGGCTGAAAAGTCGAAGGCATCCAAGCCTATCCCAAACAAATATAACCTAACCAAACGAAGCCTAACTCAATGTAGCGAGCCGTGGACAATATTGCTGGAATCCCCAGGGCCAAGCAGAATGTAGCAGAGCATAGTAGATGGCAGAAACCCGCCGCGTTGAAGTGTAAAGCATAAAAGAACGCATCATAACATAACCTGCCCCTTCCTAACCTTACCAAACGTATCCGAGCCCAACCTAATGTGTCTAGCCTACAATTGGTGAACGCCCCATCTCCAAGCAGGGCATATTAGCGAACTGCAGAGGGCAAAGGACCATTAAACCGCAGTTCACAGCACAAGAGTCGAGGATACTCTCACCAAACGTAGCCAAACGTAACACTGCCAAACGTAGCCTAACAAGTCCAATCGCGCCAGGCCCACGAATCCTCCCCAGAGTCCACCAGAGTATAGTAGAGCGGAGTAGATCGCAGAACGCCGCCAGATAGCAATTAATAGCGGAATATTCGACAATATCCAAACCTAACAAGTCCTAGCCTAACCTAACCACACGTCGAATAACTGAACCTAACCTGCCGACACCATTATTGCTTGCTTCCCTAGAAACAAGCGGAATACTATAGAGCACATTAGAGCACATTAGAGCACGCAGGTCCATAGAGTGTCAGTGTTGAGTGCATGTGTCAATGCTAT
>NW_016975762.1:0-613 GCF_001483705.2 Eufriesea mexicana | reverse complement strand
ATCACAGGAATCCAGCACGTAATAGTGTACAGTGTGAAAGTCAATGCTAACCGAACTTTGCCTTACCTAATCAAACCAAACGTAAACTAACTTAAACTAACGTGGAACGACCACATCTGCTCCCCTCCCCAGAGTCGGGCGGAATATGGTTAATGTTGAGCGCCGAAATGCACCGAATAGTGTATAGCACAAAAGTCAATGAAATCCTAACCAAACCTTCCAAACGTAACCTAACAGACCGAAACCTCACTCAACCTAACGCGCCGAGACCATCAATACTGGCCACCCCAAAGCAAAGCAGGTCATGTTAGAGCACAGAAGAGGGCGTAGCTTCGCCTAATAACAGCGCATGGCAAAAAAGTCTAAGCTATTCTATCCTAACCTAACCAAACGTAACATAAGAAAACATAGCTAAACTCTACCCAACGTGCCGAGACCAATTATACTGGCCTCCCCAGATCCAAGCAGAATACACTAGAGCACAGCAGATCACAGAAATCCACCGCATTGCACTGTATAGCGCAAAAGTCTTATCTGTACTATCCTAACTTTACCAAACGTTACAGAACCGAACGTGGCATAACTCAACATAAAGTCCCGCGACCACTATATA
>NW_016975761.1:0-573 GCF_001483705.2 Eufriesea mexicana | reverse complement strand
GATGTATGTATGGATGTATGTATGGATGTATGTATGGTTGTATGTATGGTTGTATGGATGTGTGGATGTATTAATGTACGGATTGGTGGATGTATGGATGGATGGACGTATGGTTCGATGGATGTATGGATGGGTGGATGTATGGATTGATGGACGTATGTAAAGATGGATGTATGGGTGGTTGTATGTATGGATAAATGGTTGGATGGATGGATGGATGTATGGGTGGATTGAGGTATGAATGAACGTATGTACGGGTGTATGGATGCACGTACGTATGGATGTATCTATGCATGAATGTATGTATGGATGCTTGTATGGATGAATGTATGGTTGATTGTATGGGTGTATGGACGAATGTATGGATGTATGTATGCATGGATGTATGCATGGATGTATGTATGGATGTTTGAATGGATGTATGCATGGATGTATGCATGGATGTATGTACATATGTCTCTATGGATGCATGGATGTTTGGATGGATGCGTGGATGGATGTTTGGATGAACGGATGTATGGATGGATTGAGGTATGGATGCATGGTTGTATGTATGGATGGACGTATGGATGT
>NW_016975760.1:0-698 GCF_001483705.2 Eufriesea mexicana | reverse complement strand
ATGTATGGATCGATGGATGTATGGATGGGTGGATGTATGGATGGATGGTTGTATGAAAGGATGGATGGATGTATGGATGTATAGATGTATGGATGTATGGAAGTATGGATTTATGGATGTGTGGATGTACGGATGTGCGAATGTATAGATGTACGGATGTATGGATGAATGGATGTATATATGTATGTATGTATGGATGGATTGATGAATGAATGGATGGAAGTATGGTTGTATGTGTGGTTGTATGTATGGATGTACGTATGGTTGGATGGATGTATGGATGGATGGGTGGAAGTACGTTGGATTGATAGATTTATGGATACATGGATGTGTGGATGTATGGATTTATGTATGGATGGATGTATGTATGGATGAACGTATGGATGTATGTATCGATTTTTGACTGGATGTATGGATGTATGGATGTATGGAATGATGGCTGCATGGATGGATGGTGCATGGTTGGTTTGATGTAGAAATGGATGGATGTACGTATGAATGGATGTATGGATGTATATATGTATGGATGTATGTATGTATGGAAGTATCGGTGGATGGATGTACGGATGGTAATATATATGGATGTATGGGTGTGAGGATGTTCAGATGTGTGGATAGATGGATACGTGGATGGTTGTATGTATGGATGTATGTATGTATGTATGTATGGATGTACGAAAGTATGGATGATACGGATG
>NW_016975759.1:0-1288 GCF_001483705.2 Eufriesea mexicana | reverse complement strand
AATGGAATCTTTCCTCATTATTTATGCAAGACAGCTAGCTCACCACGATATTAGTCGAAAATTTCAATAAAGTTGAATTTTCCATCCTGATTCTATTGCAATGCAATGGTTATAGAACGCCAATAGAGTCTTTCCTCGTTATTTATGCAAGATAATTAGCTCACCACGATATTAGTCGAAAATGTAAATAAAATTGTATTTTCCAGCCAGATTCTACAGCATTGCAATGGCTACAGTAGGCCAATGGAATTCTTCCTCCTTACGTATACAAGGGAGATAGCTCACCACGATATTGGTCGAAAATGACAATAAAATTGAACTTTCCAGGCTGATTCCATAGCATTTCGTTGGCTATAGCACGGCGATAGAATCTTTTCTCCTTATTTATGCAAGAAAGTTAGCTCACCACGATATTAGTAGAAAGTGGAATTAAGTTGTCTGTTCCAGACGGATTTTATAGCATTTCATTGGCTATAGCACGCCGATAGAGTCTTTTCTCCTTATTTATGCAAGAAAGTTTGCTGACAACGGTATAAGTCGAAAATGTAAAAAAATTGTATTCCCCAGTCTTACTCTATAGCATTGCAATGGCTGTAGCACGGCAATAGAGTCTGACCTCCTTATTCGTGTTATTCGTGCAAGAAACTTACCTCACCACGGTATTAGTCGAAAATGTCAATAAAATTTAATTTTCCATCCAGATCCTGTAGCAATGCAATGGCTACAGCTCGTCAATGGAATCTTTCCTCCTTACTTAGGCATGAAAGTTTGCTCACCACGATGTAAATGGAAAATGTCAATGAAATTGTATATTCCAGCCAGAATCTAAAGTACTGCAATGGCTATAGCAGGCCAATAATATCTTTCCTCCTTATTTATGCATGACAGATAACTCACCACGATATTAGTCGAAAATGTCAATGAAATTGAATTTTCCAGGCAGATTCTAACGCACTGCTATGGCTATAGCACGCCAATAGAATCTTTCCTCCTCATTTATGCATGAAAGCTAATTCACCACTATATTAGTCGAAAATGTCAATAAAATTGTATTTTCCAGTCGGATTCTATAGATCTGCAATGGCTACAGCACGCCAAAAGCATCCTTCCTCCTTATCTCAGCAAGAAAGCTCGCTCAAGACTATATGAGTCGAAAATCTCAATAAAATTGAATTTTCCAGACATATCCTGTAACAGTGCAATGGCTACAGCACGTCAATAGAATCTTTAATCCATATATATGCACGAAAGTTAGCCCACCTCGATATTAGTAGAAAATGTCAATGAA
>NW_016975758.1:0-569 GCF_001483705.2 Eufriesea mexicana | reverse complement strand
AGATGGTCTTGGCTTTTTGTTCTGTACACAGCTATTCCACGGATATCTGCGCTCTTCGTTGCTGTACTATAATCTGCTCGACTCTGGGGAGGCCAGTAATAGCGGTCTCAGACCGTTAGGTTGAGCTTGGTTACGTTTGGTTACGTTTGGTTATGTTTCGTGACGTTATGTAAGTTTGGGCAGGCTTGAATGGATTTGTCTTTCGAGGTATGCACTGCATTCGGTGGATTTCGACGCTCTGCGTCGCTGTACTAGCATGCGCATGACTCTAGGGCTCGTCGTTTAGGCTATACACTGCTATAAGCTGGCTTTCCGCGTTCTGCAGCACTCTAGTATATTCTGGTTTGCTATGGGGAGGCCAGCAGCATTGGGCTCTGCACGATAGGCTGAGTTAGGATTCGTGTGGTTAGGTCTACTTGTTTGCGTTAGGTTCGGATTGCTTTGACTTTTGTGGTAAAAACTGCTGTTCGGTGTCCTTCTGTGCTCTACTGTGCTGTATTATGTTCTGCCTGGCTCTGGGAAGGGCAGCCATAGTGGCCTCTGCACGTTAGGTTGAGATAGATTATGCA
>NW_016975757.1:0-2139 GCF_001483705.2 Eufriesea mexicana | reverse complement strand
TACAGCGCAAACGTCGCAGCCATCCCAGGCTTACACAGCCAAACATAATACAGCCATGCGTAACCAATCTCAACCTAACGTGCCTGGACCTCCTTTGCTGGCTTCCCCAGAGTCAGGCAGAATATACTACAGTGCAGTAGGGCGAAGAAGTCCACCTTATAGCGCTGTGTAGCACGAAAGTCAAAGCTATCCTACCTTAACCCAAACGTAACGTAAACGAAAGTAACGTTACCCTTCCTGACGTGCCGAGACCTATATTGCTGCCATCAATAGAGCTGAACAGAACTGATTAGAGGAAAGTAGAGCGCAGAACTTCAAGGAATCGCTGTGCATAGTGCAAGAGTCGAAGCTACAACATCCCAACATAGCCAAACTTATCATAACCGAAGGTAGCTTAAGTAAACCTAACGTGCCGAGACCACAATTTCTTTTCTCCTCAGAACCAAGCAGAATACACTAGAGCGGAGTAGAGTGCAGTAATCCACCGCATAGCAACGTCTATCACGAAAGTCAAAGATATCCTGACCTAACATGTCCTATATTAACCTAACCAATCCTACCCTGACATAACATAGCCTAACCTAACCTAACATAACCAAAGGAAACATAACTCAAACTAACATACCGAAAGCACCATTGACGGCGTCCCAAGCGCCAGGCGGAGCATGTTAGGGGAGAGTAGAGCACAGAGGTCCATAGAATTGCAGTGTATTGCACGAAAATCAAAGATATCCTAACCTAACCCAAAAAAACCTTATCTAAGCAAAGGTAACATAACACAAGCTAGCGCTCCGCGGCAACTATTTCTGGAATTCCCGGATCAAAGCGGCGGATATTAGGTCACGGTAGACCATGGAAATCCACCGAATAGCAGTGTACAGCACGAAAGCGAAGGCTTCCCGATTCTAACCTAATCAAACGTGACATAGCCAAAAGCAGCTTATCTCAACAAAACGTGCCGAGACCTCGATTGATGGCCTCCCAGCGCAAGCAGGGCACATTAGAGCACAGCAGAGGGCAGATATCCACCGAACAACAGTTTGTACCACAAAAGCCAGAGCTATCCTAACCTGGCAGAAACAAACATAGCCTAACCAAACGTAGCATAACTCAAGCTATCGTGCCGATGGCTACTACTGGGCTCCCCAGAGTAGAACAGAGTATTGTATACCAATGTAGGGTGTAACAATCCAGCGAGAATTGGTGTATTGCGCAAATGTCAGGGCTATCCTATCCTACCTAACCAATCGTAACTTTAACAAACGCAGCCTAACAAAACTTATCGCGCCACGACCACTATTTCTGACCTCCACAGAGCCAAGCAGAGCACACTAGAGCACAGCGGAGCGCAGAAATCCACTGAACAACAGATTATACTAACCAAAGTCAAAGCTATCCTAACCTAATGCAACGTAACCCAACCCGACCGAACGTACCATAACACGACCTACCGTGCCGCGAACACTATTGCTGGCTCCCGAGAGTCGAGCAGAGTACGGCAGACAGCTGTAGAATGCAGAAGTCCACCGAAGTGAGCTGTATAGCACAAAAGTCTAGGCTACCCTGTCCCAACCACACGAAACGTAGCATAACCAAACGCACCCTAACTCAGCCCAACGTGCCGAGAGCACTACTGCTTGCCTCCCCAGAGCCAAGCCGAATATGCTAGAGCGCAGTAGGTGGCAGTAATCCAACGCACTGCAGTATTTAGCACAGAAGTCAAGGATACCCTAACCTAAGTTATCATAACCTAACCAATTCAGACGTAACATTACTCTACCTAACGTGCCGCGGTCACTATTCCTGGCATCGCCGGAGGCTAGTAGGGCGCAATAGCATACGATATAGCGCAGGAGCCCACAGAATTGAATTGCCTAGCTCACGAATCATAGCTATCCCATCCTAACACAACGCAACCTAACCAAGCCAAACACAATCTAACACAGCCTAACGTGCCGCGGCCAATATTGATGCCATCCCCAGGGCCATGCAGAGCATCTTAGGACAGAGTAGAGCGGATAAATCCACCGAAAGGCAATATGCAGCACAAAAGTCAAAGGTACCCTCTCCGAACCAAACCTACCGCAGCAGAACCAAACGTAACCAAGCTAGCCTAACGACCCGCCTCCAGTATTGCTG
>NW_016975756.1:0-793 GCF_001483705.2 Eufriesea mexicana | reverse complement strand
TGACTCGGAACGCGGAGCGACGTGAAATCGACCGCACTGCTCAAAGCCAGGTAGGCGACTCAGCACACAGGTACAAAGGATATAAGTCTTGAGCACTTAAGTCAATGCTATATTAATCAAACCCAACCCAAACTAACCTCACCAAACGTAATCTGACTCCGCCAAACACGAGGCGCCCAGTATTACTGGTGTCTCCACAGAACCGAGCAGAGAGTATTGGAGCAATGTAGGGCGCAGAAATCCACCGAGTGGAAGTGTATAGCGCAAAAGTAAAGGCTACCATGTCTTAACCTAACCAAGCCTAACGTATGCATACGTAACCTATCACAAACTAACGTGCCGAGACCGCTATTGCGGGCTTCCCCAGGTGAATCAGAACAAACTGGACCACAGTAGAACGCAATATCGCACCGAACAACAGCGCAGACCGCGTAAGTATAAACTATCCATTCCGAACCCAGACAAACATTGCCGAACCAAACGTAGCCTGACACAACCTAACGCGGCGAGACAAGTATTACAGGCCTCCACATAGACGAGCAGAGCGTAGGAGTACAATTTAGAGCGCACAGATCTACCGGGGAGCAGTGAAAAGCACAAAATTCTCTGCTAGCCAATCCTTACATAACCAATCGTAACATAACCAAACGCAACGTAACTAAATCTATCGTGCCGCGACCACTCTTTCTGGACTCCCTGGAGCCGAGCAGAACATAGCAGCGGAGAGTGTTGATCAGAAATCCATAGAATCGCAGTGTATAGCAGAAAAGTAAAAATTATCCAAACATAACCC
>NW_016975755.1:0-246 GCF_001483705.2 Eufriesea mexicana | reverse complement strand
CAATGTAGAGCGGAGAAATACACCGAACAGCAGTTTATAGCACTAAAGTCGAGGATTTGCCAATCCAACGTGACCCAACCCAAAACAAAAGAACGTAGCACAGCTCAGATAACGTGTTGCGAATAATGCTACTGGTCTCCACAGAGCCAAGCATAATGTAGCAGAACAGATTGTACCGCAGAAATCCACAGAATGGCAGTGTATGGCACAAATGTCTAAGCCATTCTCTCCTAACCGAACCAAACA
>NW_016975754.1:0-327 GCF_001483705.2 Eufriesea mexicana | reverse complement strand
CACCGAATAGCTGTTTACTGCACAAAGGTCAAAGAAATTCTAACCGGGCATTCCTAATCTAACGTAACGATACGTAACCTTACTCAACCTAACGTGCCAGGACCAGTATCACTGGCCACTCCAGAGGAAAGCAGAGCATATTATAGCACATGAGAGCGCAGAAGTCCACCGAATAGCTGTGTATAGCGCAAAATACAAGGTATCCTAAGCTAACCAAGCCAAACGTAACATATCGAAACGTTACAAAACTCAACCTAATATGACGAGACCATTATTGCTGGCCTCCATAAAGACAAGCAGAATGTACTAGAGCACAGTAGTGCGCAG
>NW_016975753.1:0-852 GCF_001483705.2 Eufriesea mexicana | reverse complement strand
TTCACCCCATCCATCCATACAGCCATCCATCCATCCATCCATCCATACACACATCCACCCTTCGATAAAGCCATCCATCCATAAATACAACGATCCATACATACGTCCATGCATACATCCATCCACCAATCTATCTATCCATCATTACCCCCATACATACGTTAATACATACATCCATCCTTCCATACATCCATGCATATATAAATCCATACATCCATACATCCGTACATCCATACATTCGTACATCCATACACCCATGCAACCATACATCCATACATCCATACATCCATCCATACATCCATACATCCATCCATACATCCATACATATATACATCCATACATCCAAACATCAATATATCCAACATCTATGTATTCACAAATCCATCCATTCGCACTTCCATCCTTCGATACATCCATCCGTCCATACATACATACATATATATATCCATGCACCCATACTTCCATACATATACACATATTTCCTCAGTCCTTCCATACGTCCATTCATCCATACAGCCGCACATCCATACGTCCACCAATACATACATCCATAGATCCATACATCCATACATATATACATCCATTCATCAATACATCCATATATCCACCATCCATATATCCATAAATCCATCCACCCATACATCCATACATATACATATCCATCCACCCATACATCCATACATATACATATCAATCCACCCATACATCCATATATATACTCATCCATACGACCATGCATCCGTTCATCCGTCCATCCATCCCTCAGACCTTCCATACATCCATTCATAAATACAGACGTCCATCCGTACTTCCACCCATCCATACGTCCACCGATCCATACATCCATCCATC
>NW_016975752.1:0-1117 GCF_001483705.2 Eufriesea mexicana | reverse complement strand
TATCCATGCAACGAAGATAGCGCACCACGATATTAGCCGAC
Organism: Eufriesea mexicana; assembly: GCF_001483705.2. Classification (NCBI taxonomy): domain Eukaryota; kingdom Metazoa; phylum Arthropoda; class Insecta; order Hymenoptera; family Apidae; genus Eufriesea; species Eufriesea mexicana. The sequence goes on along the minus strand of NW_016975752.1, from coordinate 1,076 downwards.
AATGTCAATAAAATTGAATTTTGCAGCCAGAACCTATAGCATTGCATGTCAATAGCACGACAACAAAATTTTTCCTCCTTATTTATGCAAAAAAGGTAGCTCAACACGATATTGGTCGAAAATGTCAATAAAATTATATTTTTCACACAGATTCTATATCACTGCAGTGGCTATAGCACACCAATAGAATCTTCCCTCCTTATTTATGCAAGAAAGCTAGCTCACGACGATATTATTCGAAAATGTCAATAAAACTGAATCTTCCTGCCAGATTCTATAGTTTTGCAATGGCTACAGCACGCCAATAAAATCTTTCCTCCTTATTTATGCAAGGAGGTTAGCTCACTACGATGTTAGCCGAAAATGTCAATAAAATTGAATTTTCAAGCCAGAACCTATAGCATTGCATGGAAAAATCTCACCAATAGGATTCCTCCTCCGTGTTTATGCAAGAAAGTTAGTTCACCACGATAGTAGAAGAAAATGTTAATAGAATTGGATTTTCCAGCCAGATACTTTAGCATTGCAATGGCTATAGCATGCCGAAAGGATCATTCCTCCTTATTTAGGCAAGAAAGTTAGCTCACCCCGATAATAGTCGAAAATGTTAATAAAATTATATTTTGCAGTCAGCTACTATAGCACCGCAATGGCTATGGCACGACGATGGAATTTTTCCTTCTTATTTATGCAAGAAAGTTGGCTCGCCACGATATAAGGAGGAAATGTAAATAATACTTTTATTTCCAGCCAGATTCTATAGCATTGCAATGGCTATAGCACGCCAGTAGAATCTTTCCTCCTTCCTTATGCAAGAAAGTTAGTTCACACCGATATTAGTCGAAACTGTCAATATAATTATATTTTCCAGCCATATACCATAGCACTGCAGCGGCTATAGCACGCCAACGAAATTTTTCCTCCTTATTAATGCAAAAAGTTAGCTCACCACGATATTGGAAAAAAAAGTCAATAAAATAATATTTTCCTCCCAGATTCTATATCACTGCAGTGGCTATAGCACCCCAATAGAATCTTTCCTCCTTATTTATGCAAGAATGTTAGCTCACCCCGAT
>NW_016975751.1:0-521 GCF_001483705.2 Eufriesea mexicana | reverse complement strand
GCAAGGCAGGACATATTAGAGTGCAGTAGACCCGAGAAGTCCACCGAATAGCAGTGTATAGCACAAAAGTCAAAGTTATCCTACATAACCTAATCAAACGTAACAAAACCGACGCAACCAAATCCGACCTAACGTGAATAGGCCACTATTGCTGGCCTCCCCGACGACAAGCAGGGTATATTAGAGGAGAGTAGAGCGCAGAAGCTCATATAATGGCACTGTATAGCAGAAAAGTCGAAGCTATAGTAACCTTACGCAAACTAACCTGAACAAACCAAATGTATCCTAACAAGATCTAACATACTGAGGACATTATTGCTAGCCAACACAGAGAAAAGCAGAGAATATTAGAATAGAGTAGAGCGCAGAGACTCGCCGAGCATCAATTTATAGCACAGATGTCAGATCCAGCCTTTCCTAACCTAACCAGACGCAACATCACCAAAGGTAACCCAACCGTAGCTAAAGTGCCGGGTCCAGTGCTGCTGGCCTCCGCGGATCCATGCAGAATAATCTACGGC
>NW_016975750.1:439-646 GCF_001483705.2 Eufriesea mexicana | reverse complement strand
TGTTATAGCTTGGTGAATAGGTCGCCCAACGCCTTCATTCCAAAGGCAGGTACAGACTTCTGCTTGCCAGAAAATAGGTCTATTCAAAAGCTATAACTTCTTATAGCGTGGTGAATATATCGCCTAACGCCTTCAAACCAATCGCAAGCACAGCCATCTACTTGCCAGAGAAAAGGACTATTCAAGATCTATAATTTGTTGTAGCTT
>NW_016975750.1:0-360 GCF_001483705.2 Eufriesea mexicana | reverse complement strand
GCTTGGAGAATAGGTCGCCTAACGTCTTCAACCAATGGCAAGTACAGCCATCTACTCGCCAGAGAATTTTTCTATCCAAAATCTATAACCTGTTATAGCTTGGTGAATAGATAACTTAACGCCTTCTCTCCAATGGCAAGTACGGCCATCTACTTGCCAGAGAATTGGTATTTTCAAAACTTATAATCCGTTTTTGCTTGGTGAATAGTTCGCCCAACGCCTTCAATGCAATGGCAAGTACAGCCACTTTCTCGCCAGAGGATATGTCTAATCAAAATCCATAGTCTGTTATAGCTTGGTGAATAGGTAGCCTAACGCCTTGAATACAATGGCACATACAGCCACCTTCATGCCAGAGAA
>NW_016975749.1:0-497 GCF_001483705.2 Eufriesea mexicana | reverse complement strand
TCCTATTTGCGTGCAATAGCCATTGCAATGCTATAGGACCTGTCTGGAAAATTCAATTTTATTTACATTTTCTACTATTATCGTGGTGAGCTAACTTTCTTGCATAATTGTTAAGGAAGAAATATCCTATTGTCGTGCTATAGCCATTGCAATGCCATAGAATCAGGTTAGAAAATTCATTTTTATAGACATTTTCGACTGATATCTTTCCGAACTAACTTTCTTGCATATAGATGGAGGAAAGGTCCAACTGGCGTACTAAAGTCACTGCAATCCTATAGAGTCTGGATGGAAAATTCAAGTTTATTGACATTTTCGATTAATATTGTGGTAAGCTAACTTTCTTGCATAAATAAGGAAGAAATATCATATTGGCCTGCTATAGCCATAGCAATGCTATAGAACATGGCTGGAAAATTAAATTTTATTGACACTTTCGACTAATATCGTGGCGAGCTAACATTCTTGCATAATTAAGGAAGAAATATCCTATTGTC
>NW_016975748.1:0-318 GCF_001483705.2 Eufriesea mexicana | reverse complement strand
TTATAGTCTCTTATAGCTTTGTGAATAGATCGCCTGACACGTTCAATCCAATGGCAAGTACAGACATCTACTTTCCAGAGGATAGGTCTAATCAAAGTCTATAACCTGTTATAGCTTGGTGAATAGATCATCTAACGCCTTGAATCCAATGGCAAGTACAGCCATCTACTTGCCAGAGAATAGGGCTACTCAAAGTCTATAACCTGTTATAGCTTGGAGAATACATAGCCTAACGCCTTCAATCCAATGGCAAGCACAGCCATCTACTTGCCAGAGAATTGGTCTGTTCAAAATCTATAATCCGTTGTAGCATGGTGA
>NW_016975747.1:0-539 GCF_001483705.2 Eufriesea mexicana | reverse complement strand
CGCTACTTTTGGATAGTTCAGGTTAGATCATGTAAGGCTTGGTTTTCCCTGTTTTTGTGCTTTGCACTGCAACGCCGCTGATTTCTGTGATCTACTGTGCTCTAGTTTACTCTGCTTGGCTTTGGGATTGGAATGTCAGCAATATTGGTTTATGGCGGTTAAGTGGAGGTAGGTTACGTTTGGTTTTGCTATGTTCGGTTAGGTTAGGCTAGGGCAGATTCGACATTTGTGCTTTTCACTGCTATTCGGTGGATTTCTACGCACTACTGTGATTAAGCATGCTCTGCTTTGCTCTGGCCAGGCCAAAAATTGTGGCCGCGGCGCGTTAGGTTGGGTTCATTTCGTCTGGCTTGGTTAGGTATGTCTGGGTTAGGTCAGGATATCTATGACTTCGGCTCTGTACACTGTAATGAGGTAGACTTCTGCGCCCTACTGTGCTCTAGTATGATCTACGCGGCCTTGGGGAAGTCAGTAACAGTGGTCTCGACGGATATGTTTGAGATAGGATTCGTTAGGCTATGGTACGTTAGCTTTGCTTA
>NW_016975746.1:0-501 GCF_001483705.2 Eufriesea mexicana | reverse complement strand
TCCACTCTTATCTAATATTTTCAACCCGTTTCTGCGAAGGCCAGGAATAGTGCACGTTAGGTTTTGTCATGCTACGCTTAGTTAGGCTTGGGTTGGCTACGTTTGGTCGTGATAGCTTTGACTTTCGTGATTCGCAATCTTGGCATTTCTCCGCGCTACTGTGCTCTAGCATGCTCTGCTTTACCCTGCCGATCCGAGAAAGTGTGGCCGCGAGATGTTAGGCTGAGCAAGACTACGTTTGGTTAGTTTACGTTATCATGGGTTAGGTTTGGGCAGCTTCGACTTTCCCGCTATACACTGCGATTTTACGGATTTCCACGTCCTACTCTCGCCTGATATGTTCTGGATGGCCCAGGGGGGACAGAAATGGGGGCCGCGGTATGTTAGGTTGAGCTAGATTACGTTCGGTGTGCTTACGTTAGCATGTGAGATGTTTGGACATCTTTGACTTTTCCGCTATAAAATGCGACACTATGGACTTCTGCGCCCTACTTTCGTCCG
>NW_016975745.1:0-726 GCF_001483705.2 Eufriesea mexicana | reverse complement strand
TAAGTCTATTCAAAATCTGTAACCTGCTATAGTTTGATGAATATATCACCTAACGCTCTCAATCCAATGGTAGGTATGGCCATCTACTTACCATTGAATAAGTCTATCAAAAATTCATAGCCTGTTATGACTCGATGAATAGATCATCTAACGTTCTCAATCCAATGGTAGGTATAGCCATCTACTTGCCATAGAGTAAGTCTATTCAAAATCTATAACCTGCTATAATTTGATGAATAGATCAAATAACGTTCTCAATCCAATGGTAGGTATCGCCATCTACTTACAATAGAATAAGTCTATTCAAAATCAATAACCTGCCATAGTTTGATGAATAGATCACCTAGCGTTCTCAATCAATCGTAGGTATAATCATCTACTTACAATAGAATAGTTCTATTCAAAATGTATAACCTGCTATAGTTTGATGAATACATCACGTAACGTTCGCAATCCAATTTCATCTACTTACAATAGAATAATTCTATTCAAAATGTATAACCTGCTATAGTTTGATGAATACATCACCTAACGTTCGCAATCCAATGGTAGTTATAGCCATCTACTTACCATAGAATAAGTCTATTCAAAAACTATAACATGCTATAATTTGATGAATAGATTACCCAACTTTCTCAATCCATTGGTAAGTAGAGCCATCTCCTTACCATAGAATAGGTCTGTTCAAAATCTATAGCCTGCTATAGTTTGATGAATAGATCACCT
>NW_016975744.1:0-596 GCF_001483705.2 Eufriesea mexicana | reverse complement strand
TTTCCACCTTATGTATGCAACAAAGTTAGCTCACCACGATATTAATCGAAAATGACCTTAGAATTAAATTTTCCAGTCAGATTCTATAGTACTGAAATAGCTGTAGCGTGCTCATAGAATCTTTCCTCCTTGTTTATGCAACAAAATTACCTCAGCAGGATATTAGTCGAAAATGTCAATAAAATTGAATTTTCCGTGCAGATTCAACAGCATTGCATAGCATGCCAGTAAATTCTTTCCACCTTATTTATCCAACAAAACCAGCTCACAACTATAGCAGTCGAAAATGTCAATAAAATTGAATTCTCCATTCAAACTGTATAGCATTGCAGTGGCTATAGCATGCCAATAGAATCTTTCCTCCTTATTTATGCAACAAAATCAACTCACCATGTTATTAGTCGAAAATGTCTATAAAACTGAATTTTCCTGGCAGATTCTATAGGATTGCAACGGCTATTGCATGCCAATAGAATCTTTCCACTTTATTTATGTAACAAAATCTGCTCACCACGATATTAGTCGAAAATGAAATTAATATTGAATTTTTCAGCCAGATACTATATCATTGCAATGGCTATAGCATGCCAATAGAA
>NW_016975743.1:0-665 GCF_001483705.2 Eufriesea mexicana | reverse complement strand
CCCCTGGGCGGAGTTGAAAATATTAAAGGAGAGCAGAGAATAGAAATCCATAGTATCGCGGTGCATATCAGAAAAGTCAGAGAAACCAGGACCTAACCCAGACTAACGACACCTAATCAAACGTAGAATCACTGAACGTAATGTGCAGCGACAACTATGGCTAGTCAGCACATCGCCAAGTAGAACACACTAAATAAGAATAGAACGCAGAAGTCTGAGGAATGGTAGTGTATAGCGGGAAGCTCAAAGATACCCTAACCAAGCCCAGACCATCCTATGCTACCAAACGTAATATAACTCAGCCTATCGTGCCGAGACCACCACTGCTGCCATCCCAGAACCAATCAGTGCATACTATAGCTCTATAGAGCGCAGAAATCCGCCGAAGAGCAGTGTACCGCGCAAATGTCAAAGCAAACCTGTTCCAATATAGCCAAATTTAACATAGGTGGATCTGTCTTACCGAGACCACAATTGCAGCCCTCTCTGGTGCCAAGAAGAATATATTAGTGGAGAGTAGATCGCTCAAATCCACAGGATCGAGGTTTATAGCACAAAAGGCGGAGACACCTGCCCTAATCTAAACAACCGCAACATAGTCAAACGTAACCTATCTCAACATAACATGCCGCTACCACAAATGCTGGCCGCCCCAGAGCCTAGCA
>NW_016975742.1:336-795 GCF_001483705.2 Eufriesea mexicana | reverse complement strand
ATCTATAACCTCCTACAGCTTGGAGAATAGATCGCCTAACGCCATCAATCCAATGACAAGTACGGCCATCCACTTGCCAGATGATATATCTATTCAAAATCTATATTCTGCTATATCTTGGCGAATAGTTCGCCCAACGCCTTCAATCCTATGGCGAGCACAGCCATCTACTTGCCAGACAATATTTATATTGAAAATCCATAATCTGTTATAGCCCGGTGAATACATCGCCTAACGCCTTCGATCCAATGGCAAGTACAGCCACCGAGTTTCTAGAATAGGTCTAGTCAGAACTTATAAACTGTAATATCTTGGTGAATAGATCGTCTAACGCCTTGATTCCAATGGCAAGTACTGCCATCTACTTGCCAGAGAATATGTCTATTCGAAATCTATAATCTTTTATAGCTTGGTGAATAGAAGGCCTAGCGCCTTCAATCCAATGGCAAGTACAGCCAT
>NW_016975742.1:0-233 GCF_001483705.2 Eufriesea mexicana | reverse complement strand
ACGGTCATCTACTTGCCAGAGAATAGGTCTATTCAAAATCTATAACCTGTTATAGCATGGTGAATAGATGGCCTAACACCTTCAATCCAATTTCAAGTACAGCCATCTACTTGCCAGAGAATAAGTGTATTCAATACCTATAAGCTGCCACAGCTTGGTGATTAGATCGACTATCGCCTGCAATCGAATGGCATGTACCTCCAGATACTTGCCAGGGAAAAAGTATATTCAAA
>NW_016975741.1:0-977 GCF_001483705.2 Eufriesea mexicana | reverse complement strand
AAAGCAGTGTATATCTCAAAAGTCAAAGCCACCATGACAAAACATATCACAACCTAGCCTCACAAAACGTAACATAACTCAACCTTACGTGTCGCGAATAACCTTACGTGTCGCGACCACTATTGCTGGCCGCCCCAGGGTCGAGCACAGTATAGTAGGGCACAGTAGAGCTCAGAAATCCGCCGAATAGCAGTGCGTAACGCAAAAGTCGAAGCTAACCAAACCTAACCCATGCAAACCCAACCTAAACAAAAGAAATCCAACCGAACCTAACGTGCCGTGTCCAGTTTTGCTGATCTCCACTGTGTCAAGTAGAGCACATTAGAGGAGTGTAGAGCGCAGAAATACATAGAATCGCACTGTATAGCAGAAAAGTCGAGACTATACGAACCTAACAAAAGCTAACATAACAAAGCCAAAAGTATACTATCGCAGCCCAATTTGCCGAGACCACTATTACAGGCTTCGACTCGGCCAAGCAGAACATACTAGAGCATAGTAGAGATCGGGCGCCCACCTTATTACAGTGTACAGAATTGAAGTCAAAGATATCCTAAACTAATCCAAACAAGCCGAACCCTGCCGAACGTAACGTAACTCAACCTTACGTGTCGAGACCACTATTGCTGGCCGCCCAGGTGTCGAGCATAGTATAGTAGGGCACAGTAGAGCTCAGAAATCCACCGAATTGCAGTGTATAGCGGAGAAGTCAAAAATATCCTCCCCTACCCTTACCCTAGCTATCCTGACCAAACGCAACCTAACACAAATTTTCATGCCACTACCACAATTGCTCCCGCCGCCCCCCCCCCAATCACAGTCGAAAAGAGTATATTAGAGCAGCGTAGAGTACAGGAATCCACCGAACAGGTGTGTACAGTTCAAAAGTCCAAGCTACCCTGTCCTAACCTATCCAAACGTAATATAATCGAACCTAACATAACATAACGTGCCGAAACACTATTGCAGGATTCCCC
>NW_016975740.1:0-4313 GCF_001483705.2 Eufriesea mexicana | reverse complement strand
ATCCACCCATCCACCCATCCATCCACGCTTCCATAGAGAAATCAACACATACATCCATCCATCAATCCAACCATTCATACTTACATACATCCATCCATAGATCCATCCTTCCATACAACCATCCACCCATCCATCCATAAATACATGCATCCACAGAGACATCAATACATACATCCATTCATACACCAATACTTTCATCCATACATTCGTCCATACATGCACACATCCATACATCCATAAATCCATCCATCCATGGACTCAACCATCCATACGTACATCCATACATCCATGCATACCCCCACACACTCATCCATACATACATCCATAGATACATCCGTAAATGCAGCCATGCATACATACATGCATGCATCCATACATACAACCATCCACTCATACATCCATCCATCCATACATCCACACAGATATAAATCCATACATCCATACATCCGTACATCCATAGAATCGTACATCCATACATTCGTACATCCTTACATACAAACATCCATACATCCGTACATCCATACATTCGTACATCCATACATTCGTACATCCATACATACATACATCCATACATCCATACATCCATTCATCCATCCATCCATCCATACAGCCATACACCCAACCATCCACCCACGCATCCGTTCATCCACCCATCCTTCCAAGCACACGTCAGTCAATGCACACATCCATTCATCCGCCGAGACATCCATACATCCACGCATACGCACATCCATACATTCGTACATCCATGCATCCATACATCGATACATACATACATCCATACGTCTCTACACCAATACATCCATCCATCCATATATCTATGCATCGACACATACGTCCAACTATTCTCCCATTCATCCATGCACCCTTCCATCCATCCATGTATCCCTTCATCCACCCATTCATCCAGCCACACATCCATCCATCCACACATACATAAATCCTATCATCCGTGCATCCATCCATCGATACTTCCATCCATCCACACATCCATACACATACACATACATACAACCATACATACGTAAATTCGTCAATCCATACCTCAATCCTTCCATTCATCCATCCATCCACAAAGCCATTCATCCATAGATTCATCCATCCATACATACCTTTTCCATACATCCATCCATCCGTACGTCCACCCATCCATACATCCATCGAACCATACATTCATTCATCCGTACTAGCACCCATGCATACATCCATTGATCCATACATCTATCCATCTATACATCCATGCATCCACACCTTCATACATCCACACCTTCATACATCCGCACATCCAGAAAGCCATCCATCCATACATCCATACAACCATACATACATCCATACATACATCCAAACATACATGCGTCCATCCATACATCCATCCATCCATACATACATACGTATAAACATCCTTACATCCATACATCCGTACATACATACATTCGCACATTCATACGTGCTTACATCCATACATCCATACATCCATACATCCCTACATACATCTATACATCCATCCATCCATACACCCATCCATTCATCCATGCATCCGTTCATCCACCCATCCTTCCACCCACACTCCAGTCCATCCACAAATCCATATATCCACCCACACATCCATACATCCACGCATACGCACATCGATACATTCGTACATACATGCATCCATACATCGATACATCCATAAATCCTACCATTCGCACTTCATCTTTCGATACATACATCCACGCATACATGCAAACATATATACACCCACACATCCATACGTACGAACATCCGTCCATCCACACATCCATCCACTCATACATCCATCCACTCATACATCCATCCATCCATACATCCATACATCTATACAACCGTACATGCATACATTCGTACATCCATACATTCGTACATACATACATACATACATCCATACATCCATACATCCATCCATTCATCCATCCATCGATACATCCATACACCTATACATCCTTACATTCGTACATCCATACGTCCATACATCCATACATCCATATATCCATACATCCATACATACTTACATCCATACATTCATACATACATGCATCCATACATGCATACATCCAACCATCCATACCTCAATCCATCCACACATCCATTCATCCGGGCATACATTCATCCGTACATTCATCCTGCCACACCACCACCCATTCATACATCAATTGATACATACATCTATCCGCCCATACATCCATCCATCCATACATCCATACATCCACACTGCCATACATGCATAAATCCATACATACATACATATGTACATCCACACATGCATACATCCATACATTCTTACATCCATACATTCATACATACACACATCCATACATGCATACATCCATACATCCATACATTCGTGCATCCATACACCTGTACATCAATACATCCATCCGTCCATATATCCTGCCATCCACACATACAACCATCCATACATCCATCCATCCACACACCCATACATGCATAAATCCATACATACATCCACACATGCATACATCCATACATTCTTACATCCATACATTCATACATACACACATCCATACATGCATACATCCATACGTGCATACATCCATCCATCCATCCATCCGTACATCTATCCATCCATATATCCATACATTTATACATCCATACATCCATAAGTCCATCCATCCATACCTCCGTCCATCCATACATGCATCAAACCATACCTCCGTCCATCCATACATCCATCAATCCATACATCCATACATATATACATCCATCCATTCATACATCCGTACATACATCCATACATACATCCATGCATCCATACCTCAATCCATCCACACATCCGATCGTCCATACATCCATCCATCCATCCACCCATCCATCCATCCATACATGCATCCATAGAGACATCTATACATACATCCATACATACACCAATACTTTCACCCATACATTCATCCATGCATCCACACATCCATACATCCATAAATCCATCCATCCATGGACTCATCCATCCATACGTACATCCATACATACGTCCATACATACATCCATACCTCCATGCATACAACCATACACTCATTCATACCTACATCCATAGAAACACCCGTAAATGCATCCATACATTCATCCATGCATACATCCACACCTACATCCACCCATCCACCCATCCATAAATACATCCAGCCATACATCCATCCATCCATACATACATTCATCCATACATCCCCACATCCATACTTCCATAAATGCATCCACTCGTACGTGCATCATTCGATACATCCATCCATCCATTCATCCATACAGCCATACACGCATAATTCCATCCATCCACACGTCCATACGTATATACATCCATACATCCATACATCCCTACATCCATACATTCGTACATCCATACATTCGTACATTCATACATACACACATCTATACATCCATACGTCCATCCATCCATACCTCAATCCATCCATACACCCATTCAACCGTACATACATTCATCAGTACATCCGTCGATCCATTCCTCAATCCATCCGTACATCCATCCATCCATACGGCCATCAATCCATACATTCATCCATTCATACACTCATCCTTCCATACATCCATCCAGCCATACAACCACCCATCCATACATCCATAGATACATACATATATCCACCCACACATCCGTCCATCCATACATCCATAAACCCACACATCCATACATCCATATATCCTTCCATTCGTACGTCTATCATTCGATACATCCATCCATCCATACATCCATACGTACACACATCCATACAACCATACATCCATACATCCATCCATACATACGTACATCCATCCATACTTCCAAGCATTCATACATCCATACATCCATAAATCCATCCATCCACACCTGAATCCATCCATACATCCATCAATCCATACATCCATACATGTATACATCCATCCATTCGTATATCCATCCATCCATCCATACATACATCCAACCATCCATACCTCAATCTATCCACACATCCATTCATCCGTACATACATTCATCCATCTATCCGTAAATCCATACCTCAATCCATCCATACAACCATCCATCCATTACGGCCATCAACCGATACATTCATCCATCCATACACCAATTCTTCCATACATCCATCCAGCCATACAACCACCCATGCATACATCCACCGATCCATACATCTATCCACCCATACATCCATCCATCCATACATACATACACCCACACATCCATACATCCATATATCCGTCCATCCACACCTGAATCCATCCATACATCCATTAATCCATACATCCATACATGTATACATCCATCCATTCGTATATCCATCCATCCATCCATACAT
>NW_016975739.1:0-542 GCF_001483705.2 Eufriesea mexicana | reverse complement strand
ATTCCACCTAATAACAGCTTATAACAGGAAAGTCATAGCGATCGCCAAATAACGCAACGTATACTAACGGTACCGAACGTATTCTAACAAAGCCTAACGTGCCGCGACCACTGTTGCTGACTTCCCAAGGTTCGCGCAGAATATAGTAGATCAATGTAGAGCGCAGAAATCTGCCGAAGAGCAGTGCATAGCACAAATGTAGAAGGTACCCTATCCTAACCTAGCCTAATGTAGAATAACCGAACACAAGGTAACTCAGACTAACGTGCCGAGAGCGCTACTGCTGGCCTCTGCATGGCCAAGCAGAGTATTCCGGAGCGCAGTCGAGCGCAGAAATCCACCGAATAGCATTGTGTAGCACAAATGTCAAAGCTCCTAACCAAATATACCCTCCTCTATCCAAACCAAACGTAGCCTAACACAGCATGACGTGCCACGCCCGCCATTGCTGGCATCCCCGGAGACAATCAGAGGCTAGCAGAGCAACGCAGACCGCAGATATACACCGAAAAGCAGTGTATACCATAAAAGTCAATGCCATC
>NW_016975738.1:0-809 GCF_001483705.2 Eufriesea mexicana | reverse complement strand
TCCATACATCCATAAATCCATCCATCCGTAAACCCATCCATCCATACATACATCCTTTCATACGTACATCCATCCATAGATCCACCCATCCATAGGTCCATCGATCCATACATCTACACAACAATCCATCCATCCACCCATCCGTACATCCATACATATATCAATACATATATCGATACATACACAGGTACATTCGTCCATACATACATCCATACACACATCCTTCCATTCATCCATCCATTCACACATACTTACATCCATACAACCATCCATACCTACATCCAAGCATACATCCAACCATCCATACATCCATCCATTCATTCATCCATCCATCCATGCATCCATAAATATATACATCCTTATCATCCATGCATTCGTAAATCCATACGTACATGCACCCATACTTCCATCCATCCATACATCCGCCCATCCATACATCCATCGATCCATACATCCACACAAGAATCCATCCATCCACCCATCCATACATCCATACATATATCAATACATATATCCATACATACACAGGTACATTCGTCCATACATACATCCATACACACATCCTTCAACACATCCATCCATACATCCACACATACATCAATAAAAACATCCCTACATACATCCATACAAACGTACATACAGACATCCATGCATACATCCATACGTACATCCACACAAACATCCACACATACATCCATACATCCTTTCAATCATGCACCCATACATCTGTACATCAATACATCCATCCGTCTATATATCCCGCCATCCACCCATACATCCACCAATACGTCCATCCATCCGTATATCCG
>NW_016975737.1:0-1747 GCF_001483705.2 Eufriesea mexicana | reverse complement strand
TGTCAAGGACAGGTTTTGATTGAGTTTGGTTAATTTGGCTTTGACCTTTGCGCTATACGCCGCTATTCGGTGGATCGCTGCGCTCTGCTGTGCTTTAGTATATTTTGCTTGGCTCTATGGATGCCAGCAGTATCGATCTCGGCACGTTAGTCTGCGTTATGTTGCGTTTGGCTATGCTACGTTTGATTTGGTTAGGACAGGGTAGCTTTGACTTTAGTGCTGTACACTACAATTCGGTGGACTTCTGCTCTCTCCGTTGCTCTACTATACCCTGCTCGACTCTCGGGAGGGCGGCAGTAGTGGTCGCCGCCCTTTGGGTCGAGCTATGTTACATTTGGCTAGATTAGGTTTAGTTAGGCTTGATTAGGACAGCTTCGACTTTTGTGTCATACAGTGTTTTTCGGGCATATCTGCGCTTTACTATTCTCTAATATGCTCTGATTGGTGCCATGGAGCCCAGCAATAGCGGTCCCGTACGTTAGGTTATGTCTGCTTTCGCTTCGCTATCCTACGTTTGGATATGATAGGAGGGGATAGCCTTGTCATTTATGTTATGCACTGCTATTCGGCGACTATCTACGCTCTACGTGTCTCTACTGCACACCGCTCGACTCTGGGGAGACCAGTAATAGTGGTGTCGGCAATTAGTATGTGTTATGTTACGTTTGGGTTCGTTATGTTAATCTGGGTCAGGTTTGGAAAGATTTGACTTTCGCGGTATGCGCCGCTATTCGGTGGACTTCTACTCTCAGCTGTACTGTAGTATGTTATGCTTGGCTCTAAGAAACCCAGCAATAGTGGTCTCGGCATGATAGGTTGAAATAAGAAACGTTAGCTTAGGTTACGTTAGCACTGGTTATGTCTTTATAGCTTCGACATTTCTGCTATACACTGCGATTCTATGGATTTCTGCCCTCTGCTCTACTCTATTATGATATGCTTGGCTCTGTGTAGGCCAGCAATCCGGGTTGCGTCCCGATAACTTTTGTTTGCGATTACGTTTGGATGGGATGAGTTCGGTTGGGTTAGGGTAGGATAGTTTTGACATATGTGCTCAACACTGATATCCTATAGACTCATGTGCTCGACTGCGCTCTATCATATTCTGCTTCTCTCTGGGGAAGCCAGCAAGAGAGGTCGCGGCACGGTACGTTTTATTACTCCACGTATGATTAGGATAGGATATCATCGACTTTTGTGATGTACGCAGATATTCGGTGGTCTCCTGCCCTCCAATTCGCTCTAATCTAATCTGCTAGACCCTTGGGAGGCCGGATATATTGGCTACGGCACTTTCCGTTGAGTTTGGCAATGCAAGGCTCGGTTATGTTAGTTTGTGGTAGGTTTGGATATTTTTGCCTTTTCTGCAGCGCACTACGATTCTATGGATTTCTGCGTCCTGCTCTCCTCTAATACGTTCTGATTGGCTCTGCGGGGATCAGAAAGAGCGGCCGCGGGATGCTAGGTTGAGTTAGGTTACGTTTTGCTAGCTTACGTTAGCATGGTTAAGGCTTGGGTAGATTTGATTTTTCTTCCATACATTGCGATTCAATGGATTTCTGTGCCCTACTCTCCTCTGATTTGCTCTGCAATGCCAGGGATGCCAGCAATTGTGGTAGCGGCACATTATGTTGAGTCAGATGACGCTTGGTTATGTTAGGTTTGGTTAGGTTAGATTAGGTTAGATTTCCTTTGACTTTTGTGCTGTAGATTGCTATTTGGTGGCTTTCCGCGCTCTGCTGTGCTC
>NW_016975736.1:0-1401 GCF_001483705.2 Eufriesea mexicana | reverse complement strand
TGTCTTGTTGCAAGCCATTCTCAATCGTGAAGATTTTCTTGCATGAGCAATTGTTCTTCGTGATGATAAACTTTTTGCCGTGTCACATATCCCAGATCATTTCGACAAAGTGCGGCGGGAAGTTTCTCTTCGTGAGTTTGAAAAAGCGACCGTCCAGCCACACCGTGTCAAAAGCTTTTTCCAGCTTTACAAGGAGCGCGTCTACGCATTTGTCATGTAAAATCACGACGAGAGATATATAAATAAAAATGTTGAGTTGTCAACCCGTAAACTGACAAACTCTATTTTATTATAATCTAAAATTATTACAATTTTATGAGGCACTTAGTAGTTGAGCCTCAATGTCTTCAGTCAGGGGGTTCCAAAGAGACTCTCCTTGCTGTACGGCTTTGATCTTGTATATTAAGTCTTATCGCTTGGCAGGAAATAACAAACCTAGCTTATGATATACCCTGTGACTAATCGAAGAAGTTTGACACATTCGTCGGCGTTTCGCGTCTAACAAATGTACGATGTGTAACAGAGTTGCCGCCGAAGGCCAAACCCCGGCGGTCGGCGACTTTGATGGCGACGACTTTGTATCCGCGTTCGCTTTCGATCGTTCCATGACGATCGAGACCGAGCATCGAGGAGAAGACGACCGTACGCGTGTCTAGAGTCCAGGTTCTCTGACGACTCTCGACGGAGTAACAGAACAACGCGTGAAGAATAAACTTTTGAAACAAGAAACCTTTTATTAATTTTAATTCGAGTCCCTCCGGTTCCCCGAACCACACCTCCCACAATTCAGAAGTGGGATAGCCCCCGTGAACGTGTGTCGAGATTTGAGAATTTCTTTTTTTTTATCTTTCCCTCTTTTGGAATTCCTACGTTACGTGAAGTTTTTGTGTCTCGCGTCCGTAGTGGTGTTTGAAACTGTCTAACGTTACGTGAAGTTTCTATGCACCACGTGCGTTACAGTGTTCGGAACTGCCCAATTGTATTGATTATTGCGTGTGGTAATTTGCGTTGTGGCCAGGAAGATAAACGAATCAAGATGCTAGAAAACAAGGAAACTTTGTTTGACCTCACCGTCGCAGAGCTGAAGTCCCTACTCCGTGGGAGTAACGACGTGTATACCACGTCGTTGGCGATTCTGTGACAAAAGCATTACGACGTGCGTAACACGTCCTTTCAGCGCAAGTGGTTAAACAATATCAAGACCCAATCATTCGTGAAATCCGGCAGAGACTAGAGCACACAGAAGACAAACTCTTCGAATTAAGAGATGGGTTAGTCTACCCAAAGATTAAACCGAGATTGTCATTTTACGTGCCGGAGTGCGTAGAGGAAAGGGTAATCAAATCATGTCACGACGACCTCGGTCATGTAAGTATGGAAAAAGTTTTTGAATCGATCAAT
>NW_016975735.1:0-1597 GCF_001483705.2 Eufriesea mexicana | reverse complement strand
CGCTACCTTCCTTGCATAAATAAGGCGGAAAGAATCTTTTGGCGTGCTATAACCATTACAATGATATAGAATGTACCTGGCAGTTTAAATTTTGGGACATTTTCGACTAAGATCGTGGATAGCTATTCTGCTTGCCTAAATAAGCAGAGTCGATTCTATTGGCGTGCTATTGACATCGCAATGATATAGAATGTGGTTGGAAAAATCTATTTTATTGACATTTTCGGCTAATATCGTGGTGAGTTATCTTTCTCGCATATATAAGGAGGATAGATTCTAATGGCGTGCTGTAGGCATTGTAATGCAATAGATTCTCTCTGGAAAACCCAATTTTATTGTCATTTTCTACTAACATCGTGGTGAGCTAACTTCCTTCCATAAGTAAGGAGGAAAGATCCTTCTGTAGTGCTATAACCGTTGGAGTGCAGTAGAATCAGGCTGCAAAGTTCAATTTTATTGACATTTTCGACTGGTATCCTGGTGAGCTAACTTTCTAGCATTGATAAGTGGGAAAGATCCAATTGGCGTGCTCCAGCCGTCGCAATGGTATAGAATCTGGCTGGAAAGCTCAATTTTATTGATATTTTCGACTAATATCGTGGTGAGCTACCTTTCTTCCATAAATATGGAGTTTAGATTCCATTGGCGTGCTATAGACATTGCAATGATGTAGAATGTGGTTGGAATTGCAGTAGAATCAGGCTGGAAAGTTCAATTTAATTGACATTTTTTACTAATGCCGTGGAGAGCTATCTTTCTTGCATAAATAAGCAGGAAAGATACTATTGGCCTGCTATAGCCTTCGCAATGCTATAGAGTCTGGCTCGAAATTTCAATTTTATTGACATTTTCGACTAATATCGTGGTGAGTTAACTTTCTCGCATAAATAAGGAGGAAAGATTCCATTGGCGTGCTATAGACATTGCAATGATGTAGAATGTGTTTGGAAAATTCAATTTTATTGACATTATCGACTATATCGTGGTGAGCCAACTTTCTTGCATAAACAATGAGGAAAAATTTCATTGGCAGAGTACAACCATTGCAATGCTATAGAATCTGGCGGGAAAGTTCAATTTTATTGACATTTTCGAATTATATTGTGGTGCGCTAACTTTCTTGCATAAATAAGGAGGAAGGATTCTTTTGGCGTGCTATAGGCATTGCAATGCTTTAGTATCTTGCTGGAAAGTGCAATTTTATTGTCATTTTCTACTAACATCGGTGTGAGCTAGTTTCCTTCCCTAAGTAAGGAGGAAAGATCCTTCTGGAGTGCTGTAGCCATTTCAATGCAGTAGAATTTAGAATCTAACTGGAAAGATCAATTTTATTGACATTTTGGACTAATATAGTGGTGAGCTAACTTTCTTGCATAAATAAGTGGGAAAGATACAATTGGCATGCAACAGCCGTCGCAATTCTATTGAATCTGGCTGGAAAGTTCAATTTTAGTGATATTTTCGATTAATATCGTGGTGAGCTATCTTTCATGCATAAACATGGAGGAAAAATTCTATTGACGTGCTACAGCCCTTTCAATGCTATAGAATCTGTCTGCAAAGCACAATTTTATTGACATTTTCGACTAATATCGTG
>NW_016975734.1:0-1735 GCF_001483705.2 Eufriesea mexicana | reverse complement strand
TGTTGCGTCATGTTATGTTAGGTTTGGTTAGGTTTGGCCAGGATGGCTTTGACTTTTGTGCTATAATCTGCTATTCAGTGAATTCCGGCGCCGTACTGTGCTCTAACAAGTCCTGCTTCGCACTGGGAAGCCCAGCAAAAGTGGTCTCAGATTAGAACGTCATGTTGAGTTATGTTACGTTTGGTTTAGTTATGCTTTGTCAGGTTGGGATAGGACACCTTTGACTCGTTCGCTATACACTGTTATTCGGTGAAATTCTGCGCTCTACTGTGATCTAATATGTTCCGCTTTTCTCTGGGTAGGCCTGCAATAGAGGCACAGACACCTGGTTGTGCTGGATTACGTTTGGCCAGGTTACATTATGCTTCGTTTGGTTTGGATCGCTTTGACTTTTGTGTTACACACTGCTATTCGGTGAACTTCTGGGCTCTACTGTGCTGTAGTATGCCCTGCTTGGCACTCATTAGGGCAGCAACAGCGGTCTCGGCACGTTAGGTTGAGTCAGACTATTTTAGGTTACGTTCAGTTTGTTCGGGTTAGGCTCGAACAGCATTGACTGCCAAGGTATACAGTGCGATTCCATTGATTTCTGCGTTCTATTCTCCATTAACATCTTCTGCTCCACTCTGGGGAGGCCAGCAATGGTGGTCGCGGCACGTAATGTTAAGTTATGTTAGGTTTGATCATGTTGCGATTGGTTAGGTTAGGAGGGGATTGCATTTTCCTTGCCGCTGCAGCCTACTATTAGGTGGATTTCTACGACCTGCTCAAATATTTTCAGCTTATCTCTCTGAAGGCCAGCAATAGTGATCTCGGCGCGCTATGTTGAGTCACGTTACGTTCGGTCAGGCTTGGTTAGGTTAAGTTTTGTGAGGATGGCTGTAACTTTTGTGTTGTATACTGCTGTTCGGTGGACTTCTGCGCTCTACTGTGCACTGTTATGTCGTGCTTGGCTCTGGGAGCGCAGTAAGTGAGGTCCCGGCACGTTAGGTTGTGTCAGGCTATGTTTGGTTATGTTCTGTTGGTTTGGGTTTTGTTTTGGTAACTCTGACTTTTACGATATGCACTGCGATTCCATGACCTTCTGCGTTCTACTCTCCACTAACCTGTTCCGTTTGATCCTGGGGAGGGCAGCAATAGCGGTCGCGGCACGTTAGGTTGTGTTATGTTACGTTTGCTTATGTTACGATTTGTTAGGTTATGAGGGGATAGCCTTGTCTTTAGTGCTGTATTCTGCCATTAGGTGGATTTCTGCGCCCCACAGTGCTCTAATACTTTCAGCTTGCCTGTGTCAAGGCCAACAATGTTGGTCTCGGCACGTTATGCTTTCGCTTTGGTTGGGTCAGGCTACGTTTTGCCAGGGTAGCTTTAACTTCTGTGCTGTAAACGGATATTCGGTGGACTTCTGCGCTCTACTGTGCCCTAGTATGCTCTGCTTGACTTTGGGAGGGGCAGCAATGGCGTGCTCATCTCCTAAGGATAAGTTAGGCTAAGTTTGGTGATGTCATTGCGGTTCTATTGATACCTGTTTTGTACACTCCACTAATGTGCTTTACTCGACTGTATGGAGGACAGCAGTAGTGGTCGTGGCGCCTTAGGTTGAGGTTGGTTACGCTTGGTTATGCTACAATTGGTTAGGTCTGCAGATTATCTACTCTGCTACTAGGAGGATCTCTGGGTTCTACAGTGTTGTAATATTTTCTGCTTGGCTCTGGGAAGGGCAGAAATAGTGTCA
>NW_016975733.1:0-768 GCF_001483705.2 Eufriesea mexicana | reverse complement strand
GGGTAGCTTTGTCTTTCGTGCTATACACTGTTACCAGGTGGATTTCTGTGATCTATTGTGCTCTCCGACATTATGCTTGGCTATGTGCATGCCAGGATTAGTGGCCCCGGTACGTTATGATGAGCTGTGCTACGCTCTTTAGGTTGGGTTGGGTCTGGTTAGGTAAGAATTTCTTCGACTTTTGTGTTATACACTGCTGCTCGGAGGATCTCTGCGCTCAGCTTTGCTTAATGTTTTCTGCCTGACCGTGGGGAGGCCAACAGTAGTGGCCGCGGCACGTTAGGTTGAGATATGTCACGATTGGTTAGGTTAGGATAGGCTAAGTTTGGTTAGTATAGCTTCTTCTTTCGAGCTGTACGCTGTTATTCGGTCTATTCCTGCGACCTACTGTATTCTACTCCATTCTGCTTCGCTCTGAGGAGGCCATTAGCAGTGGTCGCGGTACGCTATGTTGAGATATGGTGCGCTGGGGTCGGTTAGGTTAGGTCAGGTTAGGTTAGGATGTCATCGACTTTTGTGCAATACGCTGCCATACGGTGGATTTCTGCGCGCTACTGTGCTCTAGTACGTTCTGTTTGTATCTGCGGGGGCCAGGAGTAGTGGTCTCGTCATGTTAGGTTGAGCACTGCCGCGTTAAGTTATTTTACGTTTGGTGAGGTTGGGATGTGGTACTCTAGACATCTGTGCTATAAGCTGCTATCCTCCGATTTCTGCGCTCTACTGCGTTCTAATAATTTCTGCTTCGCTCTGGCGAGGCCAGCAGTCGCG
>NW_016975732.1:0-1168 GCF_001483705.2 Eufriesea mexicana | reverse complement strand
ACGATAGTTCATTAATTATCTATGTATACATCAGATATGTCTAGAGACATATACCACTCATAGGACAGTATTTGTTATTTCCAAAAATAGAGCAATATAGCCGTTGGATAAATCTCTTCAGTGATGACTTAGGTTCTGCACTAGGTGTAGTGTAACCAATGTATAAAGGAAGTTACGCTATGGATATTTAAAACTCTCAGTAGTCGGGCATTTATCACCAGAGCACTGCAGCCGTTATTGATTTAAATTCCACAGCATGTCTCGAGTAATCAATGTATGCATCAGTTATGGAGAGAGTTGTTTTCAATTCCCAGTACGGTATCTGGTAAATCCACCAATAACGGACTGCAGCTATTGGGTTAGTCTGTACTCTGATGATGTGAATTCCACAGTAGTTATAGAGTAATCAATGTGTACATCAGTTATGGCTGGAGATATGAACAAGTCCCAATGGAGTATTTGGTACATCCACCTTTAGAGCAACCTCGTCGGTGGATTAATGATTTCCGTGCTGATATATATAATATTGCAATTCTAGAATGGCAAAGGGCTGACCCATTGTCCCTCGAGACATTAGGAATTGATGAAACAATGCAGAATGCAGCCATTATCGCTGTACCGTAGGCGCTGGATTAATTTGTTCACTCATGATGTGTATTCCAAAGTCTAGCATAATCAATGTAAGGCGCGCCTATCGCTAGAGATATTTGTAATTGTAAATACGTTCCTTAGTACCTCCATTAGCAGAGAATTTTAGAATTTTATTTATCCGTTCAGTGATGAAATATATTCCACAGTAGCCCTAATACAATTAATGAATGCATGAGTTACGGCTAGAGATATTTATAAATGATAGCACGGTACTAAGTACATCGATCAACGGAGCACTCTGTCTGTTGAATTAAATTTCTCATAGATAATGTAGATTCTACAGTAATTCTACAATGACAAGCGGAAGATCCGTTATAGCTCGAGATATTATCAATTGTCATATGAGAACTGAGTAAAGCCATATTCACAGTACTTTAGGGGTTGCACTAATTCATTGACTTATAATTTACGCGCACCAGCAATTCCGGAATAAACAATGTTTAGTACTGTTAACTCTACTGACATTTGCAATTGACAGTAAGGTACCTGCTACATTCATCGACGGAGCACTGTAGCC
>NW_016975731.1:0-488 GCF_001483705.2 Eufriesea mexicana | reverse complement strand
TTGCATTGCAATAAGGTCTGACTGAAAAGTTCAATTCTATTGACATTTTCGACTAATATTGAGTTGAGCAGTCATTCCTGCGTAAACAACGATGTAAGATTCTATTGGATTGCGGTTTCATTGAATTGCAATGGAATCAGTCGGAAAAGTTCAATTTTATTGACATTTTCGTCTAATAACGTTGTGAGCAAGATATTCTACATAAATAAGGATGAAAGATCCTATTGGTTTGTTGTAGCCATTGCATTGCAATATAATCTGACTGAAAAGTCCAATTCTATGGAAATTTTCGACAAATATTGAGGTGAGCAAACGAATCTGACTAAATTCGATAGAAATAATCCATTGGTCTGCTGTAGCCCCTGCATTGCAGTAGAATCTGACCGGAAGGCTCATAATCGTCTAATACGGTGGTACGCAAACTATTCGGCATAAATAAGGAGGAAGGATACTATTGGCTTGCTATAGTCATAGCCTTGCAATAGAAT
>NW_016975730.1:0-497 GCF_001483705.2 Eufriesea mexicana | reverse complement strand
TGATATTTTCGACTAATATCGTGGTGAACTGCCTTCATTGCATAAATAGCGAGGAAAGATTCATTTGGCGTGATGTAGCCGTCGCAATGCTACAGAATCTGCTTGGAAAATTCAATTTTGCAGACATTTTAGACTAATATCGTGGTGGGCCACCTTCCTTCCATAAATAAGGAGGAAGGATTCATTTGGGGTGCAATAGCCATTGCTTTGATATAGAATGTGTTTGGAAACTTCAAATTTACTGACATTTTCGACTAACATCGTGGTGAGCTAACTTTCTTGCATATATATATAAAGAGGAAAGATTCAATGCACGTGCTATAGCTGTCGCAATGCAATAGAATCTGGCTGGAGAGATCAATTTTATTGACATTTTCGACTAATATTGCGGTGAGTTAACATCCTTGCGTAAGTAAGGTGGAAAGATCCTCATAGCGTGCTACAGCCATTGCAATGCTCTGGAATCTGGTTGGAAAATACAATTTTATTGACATTTT
>NW_016975729.1:0-645 GCF_001483705.2 Eufriesea mexicana | reverse complement strand
TGACCTACCCAGTGCAAAGCACAACAAATTGGAACTGAGTAGAGCGCAGAAATCCAACGGATAGCGGTGCATAGCACAAAGGTCTAAGCTATCTTGTCCCAACCTAACCAAACGTGACATAGCCAATCCAACCTAACCAAACGTGACATAGCCAAACGCAACATATCACAGCCTAACGTGCCGACAGCACTACTGCTGGCCAGTCCATATCCAAGCAGAGCATATTAGAGCACAGTAGAGCGCAGAAGACACTGGTATAACAGTGTATAGCAAAAAAGTCAAAACTATCCTGTCCAAACCTGACCAAGCGTGACGTAACCGAACGCACCCTGACATAACCTAACGTGCAGAGACCAGCATTGCTGGCCTCCCCAGAGTACGAACAGAATATACTGGGGCACAGTAGAGCGCATAAGTCCATATAATATCTGTGTGCAGCATAAGGGTCAAAGTTATCCACTCCTAACCTATCTAAACGTAGCACAACCCAACGTAACACGACTCATCCTAACGTGTCGAGGCCACTATTGCTGCCTCCCTCAAAGTAGAACATATTAGGGGAGAACAGAGAGCAGGAGTTCGTAAAATCGCAGTGCATAGCTCAATAATCGAAGCTACTCTATCCTAACATTGCCAAACGTAACA
>NW_016975728.1:1409-1691 GCF_001483705.2 Eufriesea mexicana | reverse complement strand
CCTAACGCCTTCAATCCAATGGCAGGTACAGCCTTCTACTTGCCAGCGGATAGGCCTATTCAAGATCAATAATCTGTTATAGCTTGGTGAATATGTCGCCTAACGCCTTCAGCCGTTGGCAAGTACTACCATCTGCTTGCCAGAGAATAGGCCTATTCAAAATATATTATCTGTTATAGCTTGCTGAATAGATCGCCTGACGCCTTGAATCCAATGGCAAGTACAGCCATATACTTGCCAGAGAATAGGTCTATCCAAAATCTATAACCTGTTATAGAATGG
>NW_016975728.1:0-1228 GCF_001483705.2 Eufriesea mexicana | reverse complement strand
AAATATGTTATAGCTTGGTGAATACATCGCCTAACGTCTTCAATCCAATGGCAAGTACAGCCATCTTCTTGCCAGAGAATTGGAATATTCAAATTTTTTGATCTGTTATAGCTTGCTGAATAGATCGCCTGACGAATTGAATCCAATGGCAAGTACAGCCATCTACTTGCCAGAGAATGGGTCTATCCAAAATCTATAATCTGTTATAGCTTTGTGAATATATCGCCTAACGCTTTCAATCCAATGGCAAGTACAGACATCTACTTGCCAGAAAATAGGTCTAATCGAAATCTATATCCTGTTATAGCTGGGTGAACAGATCGCCTAACGCCTTCAATCCAATGGGCATAGTACAGCCATCTACTTGCGAGCGAATGGGCCTATACAAAATCTATAATCTTTTATGGCTTGGTGAATAGGTCGCCTTCCGCCTTCAACCATTGGCAAGTACAGCCATCTACTTGCCAGAGAATAGGTCTATTCAAAATATATAACATGTTATAGCTTGGTGAATAGATCGCCCGACGCCTTCAATCCAATGGCATGTACAGCCATCTACTTGCCAGAGAAGTAGTCTATCCAAAATCTATAACCTGTTATAGAATGGTGAATAGATGGCATAACGCCTTCATACAAGTACAGCCATCTACTTGCCAGAGAATAGGTCTATTCAAAATATATAATCTGTTATAGCTTGGTGAATAGGTCGCCGAACGTCTTCAACCAATGGCAAGTACAGCCATCTACTTGCCAGAGAGTTGGTCTATTCAAAATCTATAATCTGTTATAGCTTGGATAATAGGTCGCCTCTCGTCTGCAACCAATGGCAAGTACTGCCATCTACTTGCCAGAGAATAGGTCTATTCAAAATATATAACCTGTTATATCTTGGTGAATAGATCGCCTAACGCATTCAATCCAATGGCACGTACAGCCATCTACATGCCAGAGAACAGGCCTTTTCAAAATCTATAACCTGTTGTAGGATGGTGAATAGATCGCCTAACGCGTTCAATCCAATGCCAAGTACAGCCATCAACTTGCCAGAGAATAAGTCTATTCAAAACCTATAAGCTGCCATAGCTTGGTGGTTAGATCGCCTAACGCCTGCAATCCTATGGCAAGTACAGCCATCTTCTTGCCTGGGAATAAGTCTATTAAAAAGCTATAATCTATTATAGCTAGGCGTATAGATCGCCTAACGCCTTCAATCCAATGGCAAGTACCG
>NW_016975727.1:0-762 GCF_001483705.2 Eufriesea mexicana | reverse complement strand
CTCGACACTGGGGAGGCCAGCAATATTGGTCGTGGTCCTTTAGGTTGAGTTATGTTTGGTTTGATTATTTTGAGATTGGATATGTTATGATAGGCTAGCTTTGTCTTTTGTGCTATTCACTTTCTGCTTATCTCTGCAGAGGCCAGCACTAGCGATTTCGTCATGTTAGGTTGAGTTAGATTTTGTTTGTATACGTTACGTTTGGCTAGGCTCGGATAGGCTACCTTGACTTTTGTGCTATGCACTGCTATTCCGTGGTTTTCCGCGCCCTAGTATCCTCTAATAAGTTCTGCTCGACACTGGGGAGGCCAGCAATATTGGTCGTGGTCCTTTAGGTTGAGTTATGTTTGGTTTGATTATTTTGAGATTGGATATGTTATGATAGGCTAGCTTTGTCTTTTGTGCTATTCACTACTATACGCTGGACTTCTGCGCCACAGTTTACCCTAGCATGTTCCGCTTACCTCTGAAGTGGTCAGAAATTGTGGCCTCGGCACGTTAGCTTGAGCTATGCTACGTTCTGGTATGTTACGTTTAGCGAGGTTAGGAAATGATAGATCAAACATTTGTGCTATACACTGCTATTCGCGGATTTCTGCGACGTACTGTGTTCTAATAATTTCTGTTTGTCTCTTGGGGGCCTGCGACAGTGATCTCGGCACGTTAGGTTGAGTTAGATTACGTTTGGTTTGGTTAGGGTAGGACAGGTTTGGCTAGGACATCTGCGACTTTTGAGCTATTCAGTGCGTCGTGTCGGATTTC
>NW_016975726.1:4237-4759 GCF_001483705.2 Eufriesea mexicana | reverse complement strand
TAGTGACACAGACTCAGGCGAAATACGATTGAGCACAGTAGAGCACAGAAGTCCACAGAACATGTGTGTTGAGCACAAATGACAAAGATGTCCTAATCGAAGCCATCCTAACCTAACCTAGCCAAACGTAATCTGACTAAACTTGACGTGCTGCGACTAGTATTTCTGGCCTCCCCAGGGCCGAGCAGTATGTAGTAGAGCGCAGTCTAGCGCAGAAATCCGCCGAACAACAGTGTATATCACGAAAGTATAGCACAAAGCCACCATTACCGAAGATAACCGAACCTAGACTAACCAAACGTGTCCTAGTTCAACCTAACGTGCAGAGAACAATATTGCTGGCATTTCCAGGGCTAAGCATAGTAGGGTAGAGCATACTGGTGCACCGAAACCAGCCGCATTGCAGTTAATAGCACAAAAGCCGAGGATATCATAACCTAACCTCACCCAACCTGACATTACTCAGTGCAACACAGCCCAACCCAACGTGCTGCGACCGCCTATACTGCCATCCCAGAGCCA
>NW_016975726.1:0-1452 GCF_001483705.2 Eufriesea mexicana | reverse complement strand
GTGCTGGCCTCCTCAGAGCCAAGGAGAATACACTAGATCACAGCAGAGCTCAGAAATCCACCGCAATGCAGTGTATATCAAAAGACTCAAACATACCCTGACCTCAGCAGACCTAACCAAACCTATCGAAACGTAGTGTAACAAAGCATATCGTGACCAGACCAACAATGCTGGCTTTCCCTGAAGCAAGCGTAACATGTTAGAGCGCACTAGAAAGCAAAAACCCAACGAATAGCAGTGTATAGCACAAAAGTCAAGGCTATCGTATCCTAACCTGGCCAGACGTAACACAGCCGAACGTAACCTAACCCATACTACCGCGCCGAGAACACAATTGCTGGCATCCTCAGGGCCGAACAGTATATACAAGAGCGTAGTAGAGCGTAGAAATCCGCCGCATTGATGTGTAAAGCTCGAGAGTCGAAGATATCCTGACCAAACCTAGATAAAACTAACATAACCGAACGTAACGTAGCTCAAACCAACGTCCCGCGACCACCATCGCTAGCGACACAGACTCAGGCGAAATACGATTGAGCACAGTAGAGCACAGAAGTCCACAGAACATCTGTGTTGAGCACAAATGACAAAGATGTCCTAATCGAACCCATCCTAACCTAACCTAGCCAAACGTAATCTGACTAAACTTGACGTGCTGCGACTAGTATTTCTGGCCTCCCCAGGGCCGAGCAGTATGTAGTAGAGCGCAGTCTAGCGCAGAAATCCGCCGAACAACAGTGTATATCACGAAAGTATAGCACAAAGCCACCATTACCGAAGATAACCGAACCTAGACTAACCAAACGTGTCCTAGTTCAACCTAACGTGCAGAGAACAATATTGCTGGCATTTCCAGGGCTAAGCATAGTAGGGTAGAGCATACTGGTGCACCGAAACCAGCCGCATTGCAGTTAATAGCACAAAAGCCGAGGATATCATAACCTAACCTCACCCAACCTGACATTACTCAGTGCAGCACAGCCCAACCCAACGTGCTGCGACCGCCTATACTGCCATCCCAGAGCCAAGCAGAATGTAGTAGAGCAGAGTAGATCACAGAAATACACCGAACGTCAGTGTATAGCACGAAAGTCTAAGCTATCCTAAGCAAACTTAACCAAACCTAACCTAACAAGACGTAACGTAACACAACCTGACGTGCCACAACCACCATCGCTCGCGTCCCCGGAGTCGAGCAGTATGTTCTGCATCAATGTGGAGCGCTGAAATGTACCAAATAGCAGTGTATAGCACAAAAGTCAGAGAAATCCAAACATAATCTTGTTAACCTAACTTAACGAAACGTAACCTAACCTCACCTAACCTGTCGAGACCATCGTTGCTGGCCACCCCAGCGAAGAAGAACATATCAGATCACATCAGGGCGCTGAAATCCACGGAACAACAGTTTACAGCACAGAGGTCAAAGGCATACTTAGCGAACTTAACCTA
>NW_016975725.1:0-623 GCF_001483705.2 Eufriesea mexicana | reverse complement strand
TTTGTCGAAAACGTCAATAAAATTGTATTTTCCAGGCAGATTCTATAGCATTGCAATGGCTATATCACGCCGATAGAATCTTTACATCTTATATATGCAAGAAAGTTAGGTCACCAGGATGTTAGTGGGAAATGTCAATAAAAATGAATTTTCCAGACAGATTCTATAGGATTGCAATGACTATATTTCACGAGTAGAGTCTTTCCTCCTTATATTTGCAAGATAGTTAGGTCACCACGGTTGTAGGCGATAATATCAATATAATTGAATTTTCGTGCCAGACTCTATATCACTGCCATGGCTTTAGCACGCCAATAGTATATTTCATCCTCATTTAAGCAAGAAAGTTATTTCACCACGATATTGGTCGATAATGTCAATAAAAATGAATTTTCCAGCCAGATTCTATAGGACTGCAATGACTATAGTACGCTAATAGTATCTTTCCACATTATTTATGCGGGAAAGGTAGCTGACCACGATATCAATCGAAAATGTCCATGAAATCGAGTTTTCCAGCCAGATTCTGCAGCACTGCAAAGGATACAGCGCGCGAATAGAATATTTCATCCTTATTTAAGCAAGAAAGTAAGTTCACCACGATATTTGTCGAAAATGTCAAT
>NW_016975724.1:0-558 GCF_001483705.2 Eufriesea mexicana | reverse complement strand
TTAGATTTCTGCGCTTTGGTGTGCTGCAATACGCCCTGCTTGGCGCTATGGATTCCAGCAATGATGGTCTCGGCACTTTAGATTGTGTTAGTCCTCGGTTGACATGACTAGGTTAAGTTATGACAGGATTGGTAAGGCCTTCTTTGACTTTTGTGCTGTACACCTATATACGGTGGACTTCTGCGCTCCTCTGTGCTCTAGTATGTTCTGGTTGCCTCTGCGGAGGCCAGCAACAGTGATATCGGCACGCTAGATTGGGTTACATTACGCTAGGCTGGGCTGGCTTAGCATAGGTTTGGTTAGTGTATGTTTGACTTTTGTGCTTTTTACAACTTTGCGGACGATTTCCGCATTTTCCTCTGCTCTGGTAAATTCTGCTTTGCTCTGAGGATGTCAGTAATAGCGGTCTGGGCACTATATGTTAGTTGGGTTACGCTTGGATTTATTATATTTGGTTTCGTTATGCCAATGTTACCTATGTCTCTTCTACAGTACGCAGCTCTTCGGTGGACTTCTGCGTTCCACTGAGACCTAGGAGTCCCTGCTTTGCTTTGGGAT
>NW_016975723.1:0-759 GCF_001483705.2 Eufriesea mexicana | reverse complement strand
AGTATAGCAGACTGCAGTACTGTGCACAAATCCACCGAATTGCAGTGAGCAGCTTAGAAGTCGCAGATAACCTAACATAACCTGACCTAACCGTACCTAGCCGAACATAGCATAGCTCAACTTAACGTACCGCGACCACTGCTCCTGACATCTCATAAGCCAAGCAGAGTGTAGCAGAGCTCCGTAGATCTCTGAAATCCACCAAATAACAATGTATATTACGAAAGACAAAGTTATCATAACCTAACTTAACCAAACATTACCCAACCGAACGTAACCTAACTCAACCTGACGTGCTACTGCTCACCTCCACATGGTCGAGCAGAGTATGGTATAGCAACGTAGAGCGCAGAAATTAGCAGTGTGCCGCATAAAAGTGGAAGATATCCTGACCTAACCTGACCTAACATAACCTATGACAACGTACCACATTTCGACATAGCGTGCCGCGACCACTGCCCCTGGCCTACGCAGAGAAAAGCAGAATATCGTAGAGAACAGTGTGTTCAGAAGTCCGCCGAAAAGCAGTGCAAAGTACGAAAGTCGAAGTAGCCTATCCTAACCTAGCCAAACGTAGCATACAAAAAACGCATCGCAGCCCAACCTAACATGACGAGACCACTTCTGCAGAACCTCACAGAGACAAGCAGAATGTACTACAGCACAGTATTGCGTAGAAATCAGACGTATTGCTGCTTATAGCACAAAGGTCGAAGATATCCTAACATAACCTGACCTAACCTAACGTAACCGAACGAA
>NW_016975722.1:359-1169 GCF_001483705.2 Eufriesea mexicana | reverse complement strand
AAAACTGTATTTTCCTGCCAGATTCTAAAGGACTGCAATGGCTATAGCTCGCCAATAGAATCCGTCCTCCTTGTTTGTGCAAGAAAGTTATCTCACCACGATATAAGTCGTAAATGTCAGTAAAACTGAATTTTCCAGCCATATTCTATAGCATTCCGATGGCTATAGCACGCCAAAGGAATCTATCCTCCTTATTTATGCAAGAAAGTTAGCTCGCCACGATATTAGTTGAAAATGTCAATAAAGTTGAATTTGCCATGCAGATTCTATAGCGTTGCAATGGCAATAGCGCGCCAATAGAAGCTTTCATCCTTGTTTATACGAGAAAGCTCGAAAATGTCAACAAAATTGAACTTTCCAGCTATATTCTATTGCATTCCCGTGACTATACCACGCCAATAGAATCCTTCATCCTTATTTATGCCAGAAAGTTAGCACACCAGTATAGTAGTCGAAAATGTTAACAAAATTGTATTTTCAGCCTCATTCTATATCAATGCAACTTCTAAAGCGCCCAAAAAGGATCTTTCCTCCTTACTTATGCAAGGAAGGTATCTCACCAGGATATTTGTCGATAATGTCAATAAAATTGAATTTCCCTTCCAGATTCTATAGCTTTGCAATGCCTAGGGCAGCCAACAGAATGTTTCCGCCTTATTTATGCAAGAAAGGTAGACCACCAAAATGTTAGTCGAAAATGTCAATAAAATTGAGTTTTTCAGCCAAACTCTATAGCATTGAAACGGCTACAGCTCGGCAATAGAACCTTTCTTCCTTGTTTATGCAAGAAATTTAGCTCACCACTATATT
>NW_016975722.1:0-333 GCF_001483705.2 Eufriesea mexicana | reverse complement strand
ATTGAACCTTCCAGCTAGACTCGATAGCATTGCTACTGCTGTAGTACGCCAACCGAACCTTTTCTCCTTATTTATGGAAGAAAGTTAGCTCACCGCGATATTAGTCGTAAATGTCAATAAAACTGAATTTTCCAGCCAGACTCTACTGCATTGCGATGGCTATAGCATGCCAAAAGGATCTTTTCTCCTTACCTATGCTAGGAAGTTAGCTCACCACGATATGTGTCGATAATGTCAATAAAATTGAATTTCCATCCAGATTCTATAGCCTTGCAATGCCTAGAGCACGCCAACAGAATGCTTCCGCCTTATTTATGCAAGAAAGATATCTCA
>NW_016975721.1:0-332 GCF_001483705.2 Eufriesea mexicana | reverse complement strand
ATTGCAGTGTATAGCACAAATGTTGAAGATATCCTAACGATACATGTCCTAACCTAATCGAACCGAACGTAGCTTAACTGAAGATAAGTTGCCGATACTACCATTGCTGGCCTGCCCAGAGCCAAGCAGAGCATATTAGAGCAATATAAAGCGCAGTGGTCCACCGAATATCTGTGTACAGCACAAAAGTCAGAGCTATCCTATCCTAACCTAACCAAACGTAACATAACCGGACGCAACCTAACAAAACATAACGTGCCTGGACAACAGTTCCTGGCCTACCCATAGCCATGCAGAAAATATTAGAGGATAGTGGAGCACAGAAATCAATA
>NW_016975720.1:0-1449 GCF_001483705.2 Eufriesea mexicana | reverse complement strand
CAACCGAATGCTGCGTACACCACGTAAGTCAGAGCCATACAAGCCTAGGCCGGACCAACATAGACTAACGAAACGTAGCCTAACTCAATCTAACATACCGAGAACTCTATTGTTGTCCTCCACATAGACGAGCAGAATACAGTGGAGCAACGTGGAGCACAGAAATCCACCTGATACCAGTGCATAGAACAAAAGTCAATAAGATTCTGATCCAACATATCCAAACGTAACATAATCATGCGTCACGTAACTCAACATATCGCGCCACGACCACGATTGCTGGCACGTCCAGAGTCGAGCAAGATATAGTAGAGCACAGCGCGGCTCAGAAATCCACCGAATAGCAGTGAATAACACAAAAGTGAAATCTATCCAGACATAACAGGAACTAACGTAGCCCAACGCAACGTAGAATAGCTCAAACTATCGTGCCGAGACCACTATTCCTGGGCTCCCCAGTGCTAAGCAGAGCCTATTTGATCAGAGTAGAGGGAAGAGATCCACTGTTTAGCAGTGTACAGCAGCAAAGTCAAAGCTTCCTATCCTAACATAAACAAACCTAACATAACCAAACACAGCCTAACTCAACATAACGTGTCGAGACTACCCTTACAGGCCACCCCGGAGCCAACTAGATCATATTAGAGCAATGTGGATGGCAGAAATCCACCGAATTCCAGAGCATAGCACAAGGTAGAAACTATTCTAACCAAACTTGTCCTAACCTAACCTAACAGAACGTAACCTATCTCAACATAAGGTGACGAGACCACGAATGCTGGCATCCACAGAGCCAAGCAGAACGTATTACTGGATAGTAGAGTGCAGAAATCCATAGAATTACAGCGTGTATCGGAAAAGCCTAAGCTACGCAAGCCTAACCCGGACCATGTTGTCCCAGCCGAACGAAGCCTAACACAACATAACCTACAGCCAACACTATTGCTGGGCTCCTCGCGGTGAAGCAGAACATATTAGGGACAGTAGAGCGTAGGAGCCCACCGTGTACCAGTGTATACCACGAAAGTCACATCTATCCGAGTCTAACCAATGCTAACGTAACGTAGACAAACGCAGCCTGCACAATATGACAGTTCGAGGCCACTATTACTGACAATCACAGGGTCGAGCAGTGTATTGTGGTGCAACGCAGGGCGTACAAATCCACCGAATAGCAGTGCCAAGCACAAAAGCCTAAGCTACCTTATCCTAACATAACCGAACGCGACAAAACCAAACGCAATGTGTCTCAGCACAACTTGCCGAGAGCACTGCTGCTGGTCTCCCCGTAGCCAAGCAGAATATACTAGAGCACATTAGGGCGTGGAAATTCACCGAATAGCAGTGTATAGCACATGAGTCGGAGCCATCCTAACCAAACTTAGCCTACCACAACCGAACCAAGGGTAACATAACACAGCCAAACGTGCCGCCACCGCAATTGCTTAC
>NW_016975719.1:459-1059 GCF_001483705.2 Eufriesea mexicana | reverse complement strand
CGCTGGAAAATTCAGATTTACTGACATTTTCGACTAATGTGGTGAGCTAACTTTCTTGCATAATTAAGGTGGAAATATTCTATTGGCGTGCTATACCCAATGCAATGCTATAGAATCTGGCTGGAAAATTCAATTTTAATTACATTTTCGTCTAATATCGTGGTGAGCTAATTTTCTTGCATAGATAAGGAGGAAAGATTCTATTGGCGTGCTGTAGCCATTGCAATGCTATAGAATCAGGCAGGAAAATTCAATTTTATTGACATTTTCGACTAATATCGTGGTGAGCTGATTTTCTTGCATAAATAAGGTGGAGAGATTCTATTGGCGTGCTATAGCCATTGCTATGCTACAGAATCAGGCTGGAAAATTCAATATTATTTTCATTTTCAACTGATATCGTGGTGAGGTAACTCCCTTGTATACATAAGGAGAGAGAATACTATTGGACTACTGTAGCCATTGCAATGCTGTAGAATCTGGTTGGAAAATTCAATTTTATTGACATTTTCGACTAATATCGTGGTGAGCTGACTTTCCTCCATATTTAGGTGGAAGGATTCTATTGTCGAGCTATAGCCATTGCAATGCTATAAAATC
>NW_016975719.1:0-306 GCF_001483705.2 Eufriesea mexicana | reverse complement strand
GCATTTTCGTCTAATACCGTGGTGAGCTGACTTTCTTCCATATTTAGGGGGAAAGATTCAATTGGCGTGCTATAGCATTTGCGAAGCTATAGAATCAGGCAGGAAAATTCAATTTTATAGACATTTTCGAGTAACATCGCGGCGAGCTAACTTTCTTGCTTAAATAAGAAGGAAGGATTCTATTGGCGTGCTACAGCCATTGCAATGCTATTGAATCTGCCTGGAAAATTCAATTTTATTGGCATTTTCGACTAATATCGTGGTGAGCTAGCTCCATTGTATACGTAAGGGGGAAGAATTCCATTG
>NW_016975718.1:0-793 GCF_001483705.2 Eufriesea mexicana | reverse complement strand
GCATACATTCATTCAAACATCCATACATACATCCATGCATACATCCATGCATACGTCCACGCACCCATCCATACATTCATCCATACAGGCAACCATACATACATCCACTCTTCCGTCCACTCACCGATCCAACCATCCACCCACACACCCATACATACAAGCCTCCGTACATCCATACATTCGTACATCCATACTTCAATGCATACATACATACATCCGTACATCCATACATCCGAACATACGTTCATCCATAAATCAATCTATCCAAACATCCATACAACCATACAAACACCCATACATACATCCATACATACATCCTTACATACATCCAACCATACCTCCATCCACTGATACATCCATCCATCCATACATCCACACAGATATACATCCATACATCCATACATACGTACATCCATCCATTCGTACATCCTTACATTCGTACATCCATACATACATACATTCATCCATACATACATCCATCCATCCCTGCATCCATAGAGACATCAAAACATACATCCTTGCATACACCAATCCATTCATCCATACATACATCCATAGATACATACTTACATACATCCATACATACTCATCCATGCATACATCCATTCAAACATCCATACATACATCCATGCATACATCCATGCATACATCCATGCATACATCCATACATTCATCCATACAAGCATCCATACGTTCATCCACTCTTCCGTCCATTCACCGATCCATTCACCCACACACACATCCATACATACATGCCTTCGTACATCCGTACATTCGTACATCCATACATCCA
>NW_016975717.1:0-689 GCF_001483705.2 Eufriesea mexicana | reverse complement strand
CGTCACAAAACGTCAGAAAGCACCCAAAAGAATCACAACCACCGATACATTTCTAAACAGATCCCAAACATTCTCTAGAAGCATTGCAAATGGTCGCAAAGTGTCAGAAAGCATCGAAAATTGTCAGAAAGCATCGAAAAGGGTCACAACCACGAATACAACCTTAAATAAATCACAATCATCCTCTAGGAATGTCGCAAAGCCTCAGAAAGCATGGAACAGAATCGCAATCACTGATACATCTCTAAACAGATCGCAAACGTTCTCTAGAAGCATCACAAATGGTCGGAAAGCGTCAGAAGGCCTCGAAAAGAATCACAACCACGGACACAACATCCCTACATAAATGGAAACGTCAATTACAAACGTCAGAAAACGTCAGAAAGCACCCAAAAGAATCACAACCACCGATACATCTCTAGACACATCCCAAACGTTCTCTAGAAGCATTGCAAATGGTCGGAAAGCGTCAGAAGGCCTCGAAAAGAATCGCAACCACGGACACAACATCCCTACATAAATGGAAACGTCAATTACAAACGTCAGAAAACGTCAGAAAGCACCCAAAAGAATCACAACCACCGATACATCTCTAAATAGATCGCAAACGTTCTCTAGAAGCATCGCAAATGGTCGGAAAGCGTCAGAAGGAATCGAAAAGAATCGCAACCACGGACACAACATCCCTA
>NW_016975716.1:0-1027 GCF_001483705.2 Eufriesea mexicana | reverse complement strand
GAACACCTTGGACGTTCAGCGAGCAGACTAATTAGGTGGCTACAGTACTGTGCAGATGTCTAGAGTCAGTAATGTATGGTCAACCATCAATGTCACCATAGGTATATGATCTATAGGTTGATCATTTTAGAATTGCTATAGGGTTTAAATCATCAGCGATCTGATTAGTCAAACAACTACAGTGCCCTCTTGGTGAATGTGTTATGCACCGCACTGCCAGTTGTAAATATCTCCAGCCATAAAGGATCAATACATTGGTAATTCTAGTAGTGCCGAGGAACTTAAGGCATCAGTGAGCAGACAAACCGAACGGCAACATTGCTCAGTTGCTTCTATTCTCAGTACTGTATAGAGGTATGTCAATACCTCCAGCAACAATTGCTCTATCCACCGGTATCTCTACAATAGCTGAAGGACACATATGTTCAGCGGGCTAATTAATAAAATGACTATGGTATTCCGTAGTTGTCTACACTCAGTGCTGTACTGATATTTGTGATCACCTCAGCCGAAATTTGATCCATCCGTTGACCATCCTGCAGTTTCGATAGGGCTTAAATGCCCAGAGAACAGATAACTCCAACGGCTACATCCAACTTACCTATACGTTGATTATTCTAGTATTGCTGTGGAATTTAGGTCGTCAGTGAACAACTTACTGTAATGGCTACCGTGCGCTGTTGATGGCGGAACTCAGTACTATTTTCACATATGTCAATACCTCCCGCGAGTATATTGCTCTATCGACTGAACACTCTACAATTGCTGACGAACTTGGATGATCAGCAAAAAGATTACTTCAATGACTACTGTATTGTGTAGACGACTACGATGACTACTGGGTTGTCATATGTCAATAGCACTACCGAAAATTGAACTATCCACTGGCCAGTCTAGAATTGCTACAGAGTCCAAATCATCATTGAACAGATTCATCCAACGGATATAATGCTCTGTTGGCCGTTGTAATAAGCACCGTACTGCCAATTGTAAATATCTCCAGACATAACTGATCCATACATTGCTT
>NW_016975715.1:0-652 GCF_001483705.2 Eufriesea mexicana | reverse complement strand
TGTGGCCGCGGCGCGACAAGGTGCTTTAGGTTACGCTTGGTTATGTTCGGTTTGTTTGAGTTTGGTTAGGATATCTTTGACTTGTGTCCTGTAGAATGTAATGCGGTGGCCTTCTGCACTCTACGGTGCTCTAGCACATTCTTCTTCGCTCTGCGGAGGCAAGCAGTTGTGGCCTTGGCACGTTATGTTGAGTTACTATACGTTTGGTTATGTTACGTCTGGTTATGCTAGGAAAGAATAGATATGACTTTTGTGCTTTACACTGCAACGCCGCGGATATCGGCACTCTACTGTGCTCTAATATGTTCAGCTTGGCTCTGGTTGGGCTAGCAATACTGGTGTCGACACGTTACGTTGAGTTAGGCTACGTTTCGTTAGGTCGGGTAAGGTCAGGTTTGGTTCGGATACATCAGACTTTTGAGCTGTACACTGCTTTTCTGTGGATTTCTACTGTCTACGATGTTCTACTATAGTCTGATCGACACAGGGGCGGCCAGTAATGGTGGCCCCGGCGCGGTAGGCTAATTTATGGTACGTTCGGTTATGCTACGTTTGGTTAGGATAGGAGACGGTAGCACTGTCTTTTGTGCTATAAGCAGCTATTCTGTGGCCTTCTGCGCTATACTGTGATGCAATTTGCCCTGCTTTTCTC
>NW_016975714.1:0-714 GCF_001483705.2 Eufriesea mexicana | reverse complement strand
CGGCGCACTACTGTTCTCTAATATGTTAAGCTTGGCTCTGGAAACGCCAGCAATAATGACCTCGGCAAGTTGGGTTAAGTTAGGCTACGTTTGATTAAGTAAGGTTAGGTCAGGTCAGGAGAGGACAGCTCTATCTTTTCTGCTGTACACTGCTATTTGGCGGATTTCGGCGCTCTACTTTGCTCTAATGTGTCCAGCTTCGCTGCGGGAAGGCCAGAAGTAGTTGTCTCGGCGTGTTAGACTGAGTTATGTAACGTATGGCGATGTTAAGTTCCGTTTGGTTAGTATAGGATAGCTTTGACTTCTACGCTATACACTGCTATTCGGCGGATTTCTACTATCTACTGTGCCCTAATATTTTCTGCTTGTCTCTGGGGTGGCCAGCTATGTTGGTCTCGGCGCGTTAGGTTTAGTCAGATCGCGTTTGGTTAGGTTTGACCTGTTTGTGTTAGGTTAGGATATCTTTGAAACCTGAGCTCAACACTGCTATCCTATGGACCTCTACATTCTACCGTGCTATATCATATTCTGCTTTTCTCTGTGTGCGCCACTAGCAGCGGTCGCGGCACGTTAGATTGACTTATGTTACGTTCGGTTAGGTTATGTTAGGTTATGTTACGTTAGGTTCTGTTTGACTTTTGCGCCATGCAGTGCTCCTCGGTGGGCTTCTGCAGGCTGCTGTGCTCTAATATGCTCTGACTGGCTCTGGGGAGG
>NW_016975713.1:0-290 GCF_001483705.2 Eufriesea mexicana | reverse complement strand
GTTATGTTGTGTGATGTTTGACCAGGATTGCTTCGACTTTCGAGCTATACCTTATTGTTCGGCCTGTTCCTGTGATCTACTGAGCTGTACTGTATTCTGCCCGACTCTGGGGAGACCCACAGCAGTAGTCGCGGCACGTCATATTGGGTTATACTACGTTCGATCAGGTTCGGTTAGGTGAGGTTAGGTTGGATTATTCACGGCCTTTGTGCTATTCGGAGCAATGAGATGGGCTTCTGTGCTCTACTGTGCTCTAATACAATCTGGTTCTCTCTGTGGAGGCCAGCAAC
>NW_016975712.1:0-600 GCF_001483705.2 Eufriesea mexicana | reverse complement strand
GAATCTTTCCTCCCTATTTGTCGATGAATGTTAGCTCACAACGATATTACCCGAAAACGTCAGCAAAATTGAATTATCCATTCAGATGCTGTAGCATTGCATTGGCCATAGCACGCCAATAGAATCTTTCCTCCATATCTATGCAAGAAAGTCGGCTCAAATTAATATTAGTGCAAAATGTCAATGAAATTGAATTTTCGAGACAGATTCTATACCATTGCGGTGGCTATCGCACGCCAATACTATTTTTCCTCCTTATTTATACAAGAAAGCTATGAAAGTTACCTCACCACGATATTAGTCGAAAATGTCAATGAAACTGAGTTTACGAGCCAGATGCTATAGCATTGCAATGGCGATAGCAGACCAATAGAATCGTTCCCCCATATTTATGCAAGAAAGACCGGTCACCTCGATATTATTCGAAAATGTCAATAAAATTGAATTTCCCAGCAATATTCAATGGTATTGCAATGGCAATTGCACGCCAATAGTATCTTTGCTCCATATCTATGCAAGAAAGATCGGTCAAAACGATATTGTTCGAAAACGTCAATCAAATTGATTTTCGCGCCGCATTCTATAGCATTGCAATGGCTG
>NW_016975711.1:0-529 GCF_001483705.2 Eufriesea mexicana | reverse complement strand
CGTAACCAAGCGTAGAATAACCCAACGCAGCCTAACCCCACGTACCCTGCCGAGACCAGAGTTGCTGGCTTCCCCAGCGCCAGACAGCGCATTTCAGAGCAGAGCAGAGCGCAGAAGACCACCGACTGTCAGTTTCTACAAAAGTTAAAGCTACTCTACCCTAACCTAATCAAGCATGACATAATCTATCGTAACGTAATCAAACCTAACATGCCTAGTCCAGTATTAATGTGCTCCGATAGCAAAGCAGAACATATTAGAGCATAGTACAGCGCAGAAATACACCGCATAGAAATGTACAGCGCAAGAGGTAGAGCCACCGTTTACTAACCCAACATATCCTAACATAACCATACATAACATAAGTGAAAATAACGTGACTCAACCACTATTGCTGGACAAACTAGAGTCGAGCAGAGCATATTATATCATTGTAGGGCGCAGAAATCCACTGATGAGCCGTGTGTAGCACAAAAGACGAAAACATCCGGATCCAGCGTAACGAAACAGTAAATAACGTGCCACGTCC
>NW_016975710.1:0-221 GCF_001483705.2 Eufriesea mexicana | reverse complement strand
ATCTCGACTTTTGTGCCTTTCACTGCTCTTCGGTGAATTTATGCGCTCTATTTCGCTCTCATTCGCTCTGCCTGGCTCTGGAAGGTCAGAAATATTGGCCTCGTCACGTTATGTTGGGTTACACTACCTTTGGATAGGCTAGGTTCTGACAAGTTAGGCCAGGATGTGTTAGACTTTTGTGGTATACACTGCAATGCGGAGGACTTCTGCGCTCTGCTGTG
>NW_016975709.1:1483-1781 GCF_001483705.2 Eufriesea mexicana | reverse complement strand
TGGGTTGTGTTACGTACGGCTACGATGCGTTTGGTCAGGTTAAGGTAGAATAGCTTTGACTATCGTGCTACACACTTCTGCTCGCTGGATGTCTGCGGTTTTCTGTGCTCTAACATTTTCTGCTTTGATCTGTGGAGGACAGCAATAGTGGTCGCGGCATATTATGTTGTGTTTGGCTACGTTCGGTTAGGTTATGCTAGTTTGCGTGTGGTTGGAGTTGCTTCGTCTTTTCTGTTATACACTGCGATTCTAAGGATTTCCGTGATCCGCTTCCTCTAGTACGTTCTGCTCGGTTCTT
>NW_016975709.1:0-1348 GCF_001483705.2 Eufriesea mexicana | reverse complement strand
CTCTGGCAAGGCCAGCAAGGGTGGTCTCTGCACGTTATGATGAGTCAGGCTACGTTCCGTTAGGTTTTGTTTTGCTTCGTTTGGTAAGGAAAGCTATAACTTTTGTGCCGTACACGGCTGTTCGGTGAATTTCTGCGCTCTACTGCCCTCTAGTATACCCTGCTTTGCTCTGGGGAACGCAGTAACAGTGGCCTCGGCACGACAGGTTGAAATAGGATACGTTTGGTTAGGTAATGTCAGCTCTGGTTAGGTTTGGATTGCTTCGACTTTGCGCTATACACTGCGACTCTATGGACTTCTTCGCACTACTCTCTTCTATTATGCCCTGTTTGTCTCTGGGGAAGCCGGAAATAGTGCTCGCGGCGTGTTAGGTTTAGTTGCTCTACGTTCGGTTATGTTAGGTTAGTTTAGGTTAGGTCAGGTTTTCGTTGACTTTTGTGATATACATTGCTATTTGGTGACCCTCTGCGCCATACTGTGCTCTACTATACACTGCCCGACCCCGGGAGACTAGCATTAGTGGTCATGGCTTGACAGGATGCGTTAGGATACATTTAGTGATGTTACGATTGGTTAGGCTAGTATAGGGTAGCTTCGAGTTTTGCGCTGTACTCCGCTGTTGGGAAGATTTCCATGCTCCACATCGCTCTACTGTGCTCTGCTCGAATCCGGGGGTCCAGTAGATATGTTTGAGGCGGGTTTGGTTGAGTTAGGCTATGTTCGGTTAGGTTACGTTATCTTCGGTTAGGCTTGTGTTGCCTTGAGATTCTTGTGCAGATCGTTGTTCGGCGGATTGCTGCGGTCAGCTGTGCTCTAGTATGTTTTGCTTGGTTCTGTTGAGGCCATCAGAAGTGTTCTCGGCACGTCAGGCTAAGATACATAACGTTTCGTTATGTTACGTTTGGAAAGATTAGGATAGGGCAGCTTTGACTTCTACGCTTCACTCAGTTTTTCGGCGGATTTCTGCCCTCTGCTGTGCTCTAGTATATTCTGCTT
This sequence comes from Eufriesea mexicana, assembly GCF_001483705.2. Lineage (NCBI taxonomy): Eukaryota > Metazoa > Arthropoda > Insecta > Hymenoptera > Apidae > Eufriesea > Eufriesea mexicana. The sequence goes on along the minus strand of NW_016975709.1, from coordinate 352 downwards.
GGCTCTCGTGGGACCAGCAGTATTGGCTTCGGCTCGTTAGTCTGAGATATGTTGCGTTTGGTTATGTTACGTTTGGTTAGGGAGTAATTGTGTAGGATTGACTTTTGCGCTACGAATTGCTATTATACGGACGCCTTCGCTGTTCTGTGCGCTATCGCACTCCGCTTGTTTGTGTGGATGCCAGGAATAGTGCTCTCGTCACGTTAGGTTGTGTTACGTTACGTTTGGTTAGGTTAGGTTTTGTCAGGTTAGGTTACGGTTCCTCTGACTTTTGTTCCTTGCAAATGACTGTGGCGGATTTATGCACTCTCCTGTACTCTAGTTTATTCTGCTTTGCTCTGGGGAGGGCATC
>NW_016975708.1:0-2085 GCF_001483705.2 Eufriesea mexicana | reverse complement strand
TGTCCGAACACTAATGCTGGCCTCCGCAGAGTCATGCTAGACGTAACAGAGGAGAGTAGGGCGCGGAAGTCCATAGAATCGCAGTGAAGAGCGGAAAAATCGAAACTATCGAAACCTCGAAAAAAGCTAACGTAACCTAACCAAATGTAACATATCACAACCTAGCGTGCTGTGACCGCAATTACTGGCATTCACAGAGCCAAGCAGAACGTACTGAAGCGCAGCAGTGCGCAGAAGTCCACCCAATAGCAGTGTATAGCACTAAAGCCGAAGCCATCGTCTTCGACCACAACCAATCGTAACATAGCAGAGCATAATATACCTCATATTGTCGTGACGCTACCACTATTGCCTGCCTCCACAGAGACAAGCAGAGCATACTAGTGCACAGCAGGGCGCAGAGAGCCACCAAATAGCAGTGTATAGAACAAAGGTCGAAGCCATCATGACCAAACGTAACCTAACCTCACCCAGCCAAACGAAACCTAACTCAAACTAACGTGCAACGGCCGCTATTGCTAGCCTCCCAATAGTCGAGCAGAGTCAACTAGAGAAGCGAAGAGCGCAGAAGTCCATCGGCTAGCTGTATATATCACAAAAGTCAATGCTATCCTCTCCTGCCCTGACGAAACGAAGCATAACCAGACGTAGCCTAAATCAAACTAACGGGCCGGGACCAGTATTACTGACTTCACCAGAGTAGAGCAGAGCATAGTAGAGCAAAGTAGATTGAAGAAATCCACCGAACAGCAGTCTATGCAAGGAAAATCAGAGCTATCCAGACGTAACACAGGCAAACATAACCTAATCAAGCGTAATCAAACCCGACCTATCGTGACGAGACCACAATTATTGTCCACCCCAGAACCGCGCAGAGTATAACAGAGCACAGAATGGCGCAGAAATCCAACGTATCACAGTGTATACCACGTATGACAAAGCTATTCATACCAAACCTAAATAAACGTAACCTAACGGAAAGTGACCCTACTCAACCTAACATGCCGAGACCACTATTGCTGGCCTTTCCGGAGCCAGGCATAGCATACTAGAGCAGAGTATAGCTCAGGGGCCCACCCAATAGCTGTATACAGCACAAAAGTCAATGCTACCTTCTCCTAACCTGACCAAACCTAATCAAGACAAACGTAACCTAACTCAACCTAACATGCCGGGACCACAGATGCTGGCCTCCGCAGAGGCAGGCAGAGAATAGTATAGCAATGCAGAGCGCAGAAAATCACGGAATAGCAGTGCATAGCTCAAAAGTCAAAGCTGTCCTTCCTGTCCTAACTTATCCAAACATAATAAAGTCAAACGTTCCATGACACAAACGTACGTGCCGATACCACTACTTCTGGCCACCCCAGCGCCAAGCAGAACATACTGGTGCTCAATAGATCGCAGGAGTCCAACGAATAGCAGTGTATAGCGCAAAAACCACGGTCATTCAATTCTATCGTAGCCAAACGTAGCATAATCAAACGCAACATTATCCTACCTAACATGCTTAGACTACTATTGCCGGCCTGGCCAGTGTCAAGCGGAGTATACCGGTGCACAGTCGAGCGCAGAAATCCAACGAATAGCAGTGCTTACCACGAAAGTCAAAGCTACGCAGACCTAGCCCAGCCAAACGTAACCTCTCCGATCGTAGCCTAACCCAACATATGGTGCCGTGGCCGCCATTGCTGGCGCCCTCAGTGCCACGCTGAGCATACTAGAGTACAGTAGAGCGCAGAAATACACGGAATAGCAGTGTAAAGCACAAGAGTCAAAGCCATCCATGCCTCACCCCACCCAAACGAACCTAGCCAAACGTATTCTAATCCAACGTAATCTGCCGCGATCAGAATTGCTGATCTCCTCAGAGTCAAGCAAAGCGTAAATATCCACCGAATGGCAGTGTATAGTACGACTGCCATAGCTATCCAAGCCAAACCTAACCACACGTAACACAACCAAACGTAATATAACTCAGGCTTGCGTGCCGACACCACCATTTCTGGCCGCGACAGAGCCAAGCGGATCGTACTAGAGCACAGAAGGTTGCAGAAATTCAACGTATAGCAGTGTACAGCACAA
>NW_016975707.1:0-953 GCF_001483705.2 Eufriesea mexicana | reverse complement strand
ATAGCGCGCCAATAGAATATTTCCTACTTATTTATACAAGAAAGTTAGCTCACCAAGATATTAACATAAAATGTCTATAAAATTGAATTATCCATACAGACTCTACAGTATTACAATGGCCATAGCTGGCCAATAGAATCTTTCCTCCTTATTTATGCAAGAAGGTCACCACACAACGATATTAGTCGAAGTTGTTAATAAAATTGGATTTTCGAGCCAGATTCTATAGTCAGCATTGCAATGGCTATAGCACGCCAATATATTCTTTCCTCATTATTTATGGAAGAAAGCTAGCTCGCCACGATATTAGTCGAAAATGTTAATAAAATTGAATTTTCCATTCAGATACTATAGAATTGCAATGGCTATAGCGCGCCAATAGAATCTTACCTCCTTATTTATGCACGAAAGCTACCTCACCGCGATATTAGTCGAAAATGTCAATAGAATCGAATTTTCCAGCCAGATTCTATAGAATTGCAATGGCTATAGCTCGCCAGTAGAATCTTCCCCCGTACACATGCAAGGATGTCAGCTCACCACGATATTTGTCGAAAATGTCAATAAAATTGAATTTTCGATGCAGGTTATACAGCATTGTAATGGGTATAGCGTGCCAATAGTATCTTTCCTGCTTATTTATGCGAGGATGAGAGCTCACCACGATATTAATCGAAAATGTCAATAAACCTGAATTTTCCATCCTGACACTATAGAATTGCAATGGCCATAGCTGGCCAATAGAATCTTTCCTCCGTATTTATGCAAGAAAGTTACCTCACCACGATGTTAGTGGAAAATGTCAATGAAGTTGCATTTTCGAGGCAGATTCTATTTCATTGTAATGGCTATAGCACGGAAATAGTATCTTTCCCACTTATTTATACAAAAAAGTAAGCTCACAACGATATTAGTCGAAAATGTCAATGAAGTTGAATTTTCCATCCAGATAC
>NW_016975706.1:0-518 GCF_001483705.2 Eufriesea mexicana | reverse complement strand
ATTTTCGACTAATACCGTGGTGAGCTAAGTTCCTTGTATACGTAAGGACGAAAAATCCATTTGCAGTGCTATAGCCACACCAATGCAGAAGAATCTGTCTGGAAAATTTAATTTTACTGGCATTTTTTACTAATATTGTGGTGAACTAACTTTCTTGCATTAATAAGGAGGAAGGGCTCTATTGGCGTGGTATACCCGCTGAAATGCTGTAGAATCCGGCTGGAAAATTCGATTTTATTGACATTTTCGTATAATTTCGTGGTCAGCTGCCTTTCTTGCATAAATAAGGGGGAGAATTCTACTGGCGTGCTATAGCCATTGCAATGCTATAGAAGCTGGATGGAAAATTCAATTTTATTGACATTTTTACTAATATCGTGTTGAGCTGCCATTCTTGCATAAATAAGGGGGAGAATTCTACTGGCGTGCTATAGCCATTGCAATGATATAGCATTTTCCTGGCAGTTTCAGTTTTATTGACATTCTTGACTAATATCGTGGAGAGCTAACTTTCTTGC
>NW_016975705.1:0-809 GCF_001483705.2 Eufriesea mexicana | reverse complement strand
ACAAATCGTAAGCTGACCCATCATATCGAACCGAGACGTCTACTGCTGGCCGTGCCAGAACCAAGCTGAAGATATTAGAGCACTGCTGGGCTCAGAAATCCGCCTAATAGCAAGCCGTACAACTAAAGTCAAAGCTATCTTCTCCTAACATAAAGAATCGTTACATAACCGAACGTATCCTAATTTGCACTAACGTGCCGCGACCACGATGACTGGCCTGCCAGAGCCAAGCAGGATAGTCCAGAGCGAAGTAGAGCCCAGAAATTCACCCACTGGCAGTGTACGGCTCAAAAGTTAATGCTATCCTGCCCAAACTTATCCCGAACGAACCTAACAAAACATAGCCTGACTCCACCCAACGTACCGAGACCGCTATTTTTGCCTTATATAGAACCAAGCTGGGCACGCTACAGCACAGCAGAGCTCAGAAATCTACCGAACGGCAGTGTGCCGCACGAAAGTTAAATCTATCCTGACCAAACTAAGCCTAACGCAACATAGCCGAACGTAACCCGATTCAATATTACGCTTCGAGACTTCTATTGCTGGCCTTCCCCAAGGTAAGCTGTAAACATTAAAGTACTGTAGTGTGCCGAAATGCACCTAATAGCAGGCGAGGGCACCAAAGCCAAAGCTATCCTCTCGTCACCTAACGAACCGTAATATATCCAACGTATAATAATTCGACTTATCGTGCCGGAATCACTTTTGCTGGCCTACACAGAGTCAAGCGGAACACATTAGTGGAGAGCAGAACGCAGAGGTCCATAGAATTGCTGTGTATATCAGAAAAGTCAAAGCTACCCGGG
>NW_016975704.1:0-345 GCF_001483705.2 Eufriesea mexicana | reverse complement strand
ATATTATTATATAGATGATTATATATATTCTTGGTATTATATATATATTATTACACAATAATATAGTATAATACAATTTTTGTAATAATATAATAATAATGTATAATATTCTAATATAATAACATTTTTGGTCTACCATTGATATATGATACAATCCACTATATTTTTATCCCAGCATAATCTGTCAATATACAATTACTATTCCACAAAGAATGAAAACATTTGGTATAATTTGGTAGGTAAAATTCGCATATTAGCAGAATATATTCAACGTGTATGTCAATAATTTTACTCATACTGCAATTTTTATAATACGATATTTACCTATATTGTTATCCATATTAT
>NW_016975703.1:0-923 GCF_001483705.2 Eufriesea mexicana | reverse complement strand
TTATCTCATCACGGTATTAGTCGAAAATGTCAATAACATAGGATTTTCCAGTCAGATTCCATTGCACTGCAATGGCTTTAGCATGCGAGTAGAATCTTCCCTCGTTTTTTATGCAACGTAATTAGCTCACCACGATATTAGTCGAAAATGTGAATAAAATTCAATTTTCCATTCAGATTCTATAGCATTGCATTAGCTACAGCATGCCAATAGAATAATTCCTCCTTATATATGCAACAAAATTATCTCTCCACGATATTAGTCGAAGATGTAAATAAAATTGAGTTTTCCAGACAGACTTTATAGCATTGCAATGGCTATAGAATGCCAATAGTGCCTTTCCTCATGATTTATGCAACAAAAATAGCTCACCATGATATTGAAAATGTGTATAAAATTGAGTTTTCCACACTGATTCTGTAGCATTGCAATGGCTATAACATGCCAATAGAACCTTTCCTCCTTATTTATGCAACGAAATCAGCTCACAACGACATTAGTCGAAAATATGAACAGAAATGAATTTTCCAGGCAAACTCTATAGCATTGCATGTGCTATAGCATGCCAACAGGACCTTTCCTCCTTATTTATGCAACAAAATTATCTTACCACGGTATTAGTCGAAAATGTCTATAAAATGAATTTTCCTGTCAGATTCTGTAGCATTGCAATGGCTATAGCGTGCCAATAGTATTACCACGGTATTAGTCGAAAATGTCTATAAAATGAATTTTCCTGTCAGATTCTGTAGCATTGCAATGGCTATAGCGTGCCAATAGTATCTTTCCTCCTTATTTATGCAACAAAACTTGCCCACCACGATATTAGTCGAAAATGTCAATAAAATTGGATTTTCCAGTCAGATTCGGTTACAGTGCAATGGCTATAGCATGCCAACAGAATCTTTCCTCCTTATTTATGC
>NW_016975702.1:0-746 GCF_001483705.2 Eufriesea mexicana | reverse complement strand
CGTGGCAGAATTGTCTAAGCTACTCTGTCCTAACATAACCAAACGTAGCATAAGCGAACGTACATTATCTGGAACTAACGTGCGGATACCACAACTGCTGATATCCCCAGAGCCAAGCAGAATGTTCTAGAGCACAGTAGAGCTCAGTAGGCCGCGGTTAGCTGTGTATAGGAAAAAAGCCTGAATTATCCCATCCTATCCTCACCATACGCAGCATAACCGGACGTAGCATAGCTCAACCTAACATGCCGAGGCAACTGTCGCTGCCCCCGCCCCCAGAGCCAAGCAGAATATACTAGAGCACGGCAGAGTGCAGAAATCCACGGCATTGCAGTGTATCGCACAAAGGACAAACATATCCTGACCTAGCTTGACCTAACGTAACCTATACAAACGTAGTGTAACCCAACATAACGTGACGAGCCCAATATTACCGGCCTCTTCTGCGCCAACCATAGCAAATTGGAGCACATTAGAGCGCAGGTGTCCACCGAAAATCGATGTACAGCACAAAAGACGAAGTAGCTTCTCCTAAACCAACTAAACGTAACATAAGCAAACGTAGCAGGACTCAACCCAACGTGCCCAGACCACTACTGCTGGCCGCCCCAGATCTAAGTAGAATATACTAGCGCACCGCAGAGCGCAGAAATCAACCCAATGGCCGTGTATAGCACAAGAGACAGACACCCCGACCTAACCTGACCTTAGCTAACCTACCCAAACGTGTAAGTGTAACTAAGCAT
>NW_016975701.1:1176-1430 GCF_001483705.2 Eufriesea mexicana | reverse complement strand
TATGCATGAAAGTTAGATCACCACATTAGTCGAAAATATCAATAAAATTGACCTTTCCAACCATATTCTACTGCATTGCAATGGCTATAGCACGCCAAAAGTACTTTTCCGACATACTTATGCCATGAAGCTGGCTCACCACGATATAAGTCGAAAATGACAATAAAATTGAACTTTCCTGCCAGATTTTGCAGCATTGCAGTGGTAATATCTTGCCAATATTATCTTACCTCCTTGTTTATGCGAGAAAGTTA
>NW_016975701.1:322-811 GCF_001483705.2 Eufriesea mexicana | reverse complement strand
TCCATCCAGATTCTGTAGCATTGCAATGGCAATAGCACGCCAATAGAATCTTCCTTCCTTACTTATACAAGGTAGTTGGCTCACCACGATATTAGTCGAAAATGTCAATGAAATTGAACTTTGGCGCATGATTCTTTTCCATTGCAATGCCTATACAACGCCATTAGTATCAATCCTCCTTATATATGCGAGAAAGTTAACTCACCACGTTATTAGCCGAAAATGTCAATTAAATTGACTATTCAAACCAGATTCTATGGCATTGCAATGGCAATAGCACGCCAATAGAATCTTTCCGCCTTATTTAAGCAAGAATGATAGCTCACCACGATATTAGTTGAAAATGTCGATAAAATCGAAACTGCCAGGCACATTCCGAATCATAGCAATGGTTACAGCTCGCCAAAAGGATCTTTCCTCCATACTTATGCAAGGAAGCTAGCTCACCACGATATAAGTCGAAAATGTCAATAAAATTGAATTTTCCGG
>NW_016975701.1:0-293 GCF_001483705.2 Eufriesea mexicana | reverse complement strand
CAAAAGGATCTTTCCACCATACTTATGCCAGGAAGCTAGCTCACCACGATATTAGTCGAAAATGTCAGTAAAATTGAATTTTCCATACAGATTCTATAGCATTGCAATGGCAATAGCACGCCAATAGAATCTTTCCTCCTGATTTATGCAGGAGAGTTAGCTCACCACATTAGTCGAAAATGTCAATAAAATTGAATTTTCCAGCAAAATTATATAGCATTGCAATGCCAATAGCACGCCAATAGCATCTTTCCGCCTTATTTCCGCAAGAAAGATAGCTCAGCACGATATTA
>NW_016975700.1:0-1810 GCF_001483705.2 Eufriesea mexicana | reverse complement strand
AGCACAGCAGAGGGCAGGCATCCAGCGAATAACGGTGCATAAAACGAAAGTCAAAGCTATCCTTACCAAACCTAACCACACCTAATCTGACCGAGCGTAATCTAACCTTAACGTTCCGCGACCACTATTACTGGCCTCCCGATGGTCGCACAGAGCATAGTAGAGCAATGTAGGGCGCAGACATCCACCGAATAGCAGTGTAAAGCGCAAAAGGCTAAGATAACCTATACTAACCTAGCCAAGGGTGACGTAAACAGACGTAACCCAAACATTCCTAACATGCCGAGACCACAATTGCTGCCCTCCTCAGGGCCCAGCGGATCATATTAGATGAGAGTAGATTGCAGAGGTCCATAGGATCGCGGTGCGTAGCACAATAGTCGAAGCCATCGTATCCCAACGTAGCCCAACGTAACATTACCGAACGTTGCCTAACTCAATCTAATGTGACTAGACAGCTATAGCTGACCTCCTCAGAGGAAAGCAGGACATATAAGATGTGAGTAGGGCGCAGAAATCCATAGAATCTCAGTGTACGTCGGAAATGTTCATAATATCTAAACCTAATTCAAACGAACATAACATAAACTAACGAAGCCAAACTCAACGTAACGTGCAGCGACCACACATGTGGGCCTCCCCAAGGACTAGCAGATAGGAGTACTGCACTGTAGAGTGCGGGAATCTCCCGAGAGACAGTGTATAGCACGAAAGTCATGGCTATCCTAGCCAAACCTAGCCAAACCTGACCTTACCAAACGTAACATTCCGCGACCTAACGTGCCTAGACCACAATCGCTGGTCCCCCCAACGCCAAGCAGAACATGGTAGAGGATAGTGGGGCGCTGAAGTCAATGGAATGACATTGAATAGCAGAAAGGTCAAAGCTGTCCAAGCCTAACCCATGTTAGTGTAACAAAGCAAAACGTAACGTAGCAAAGCCTAACGAGCCGCGGCCATTATTTCTGGCCACCACAGTGCAAAGCGGTGCATATTAGTGCACAACAGACGGCAGGAATCCACCGAATATAATTGCATAGAACGAAAGTCAAAGCGGTCCTAACCAAACCTAACCCAACCTAACCGAACGTAACATAACGCAAACTAACGTAGCACGGCCACCGTTGCTGGCATCACAAGAGTCGAGCGGAGCATTGTAGAGCAATGTAAAGTGCTGGAATCACCCGTATAGCAGAGTAAAGCACAAAAGTCAAAGCTACCCTGTCTAAAACTAGCCAATCGTAGCATAGCCGAACGCAACGTGGCCCCGCCTAACGTTCCGGGACCACAACAGCTTGCCTCCCTGTAGCCAAGCAGAATATACTAGAGCTCAGTAGAGCGCAGGAATCCACCTAATAGAGGTGCATTGCGCAAAAGGCAAAGCCATCCTAATCTAACATGTCCTAACCTAACCAAGCCTAACGTAGCATAGCCGAACAAAACGAGCCGCGACCACTGTTTCTGGCTATCCTAGCGGCAAACAAAACCTGCTTGAGCACAGTAGAGCGCAGAAATCCACCGAGTAGCAGTGTATGGCACAAAAGATATAGCTATCATTTCCTAACCTAGCAAGCCTTAACATAACCAAACGTGACTTAACTCAAAGTAACATGCTGAGACCACAGTTGCTGCCCTTCCCAAGACAAGCGGAGCATATTAGAGAAAGGTGGAACGCAGAAATCCCCCGAATAGCAGTGTACAGTACAATAGTCACAGCTAACCTATTCAAACCTAACATTCCTCACAAAAACAGACGTAGCATAACTCAACCTAACGTGCACGACCACCATTATTAGCGTCCACGGAGACA
>NW_016975699.1:0-264 GCF_001483705.2 Eufriesea mexicana | reverse complement strand
ATTTTCCAGCCAGATTCTATAGCATTGCAATGGCTGTAGCACGCCATTAGGATATTTCTTCTTAATTTATGCAAGAAAGTTTGCTCACCACGATATTATTCGATAATGTCAATAAAATTGAATTTTTCAGCCAGATTCTATAGCATTGCAATGGCCATAGCACGAAAATAGAATATTTCCTCCTTATTTATGCCCAAAATCACGCCTACCACGATATTAGTTGAATACGTCTATAAAATTGAATTTTCCTGCCAGATTCTATAC
>NW_016975698.1:0-349 GCF_001483705.2 Eufriesea mexicana | reverse complement strand
AAACATAAATACATGAAAGGACTTATCACTTTGGAAAAAGGAGCATATTTTTTCAAGTTTAATAAAGAAATTTTTAAAATGGACTTAACAAGTTTTGGAACTGGTTTAATAGGTATTTCTTTTAGGAATTCTAAATATTTTAGCACTGCAACCTTCTTGGGATAATGATAAAGAATCACCTTAAATAACTGTTGTTGCGTCTTTTTTCGACATTACTAGTTTTACTTTAGCTTTTCTTCCTTTTTTCTTAATGTTCCATTAAATTTGATTAAAGAAAATTTTGATAAAACAATATCGAAAGGATCAGTTTAGTATTCCACTTGATTTTATTAGTTTTCGTTTAGGTCTT
>NW_016975697.1:0-496 GCF_001483705.2 Eufriesea mexicana | reverse complement strand
CTCGCTGGCCTCCCGAGGGCCAAGCAGAACATACTAGAAGTGGTGGAGCGCAGGAGTACATGGAATAGCAGTGTAGAGCAGAAAGGACGAAGCTATGAATAGCAGAAAGGACGAAGCTATGAAAGCCTAGCACAAACCAACAAAACAATACCAAACGATGCCCAACCAAGCATGACGTGCCGCGACCACTATTGCTGGACCTCACTGGGCCAAGCAGAATATAGTATAGCACAGCGGAGCACGGAAGTCAAACGAATATCAGCGTATAGCACAAAAGTTGAAGCCATCCTTTCCTAACATAACAAATGGAAACATAGCCAAACGTAGCATACCTCAAAGTAACGTGCCGCGACCACTATTGCTGGCCGCCCCAGATCCGATCAGGGTATAGTTGGGCACAGTAGAGCGCAAGAACAATTTATAACGCTAAAGACGATGAAATCCAAACCCAAACCAAACAAACATAACATAACCGGTCGCAGCATAGTAAAGCCTA
>NW_016975696.1:0-1102 GCF_001483705.2 Eufriesea mexicana | reverse complement strand
AGCCCTGCTTTTGTGCTGTACACTGCTATTCGGACGATATCTGCGCCCTGAATTGCTCTACTATCATATGATTCCCACTGGTGAGGCCAGCAACTGTGGTCGTGGCACGTTTGGTTGTGTTTTGTTACGTTTGGTTAAGTTAGGGTAGGTTAAGTTTGCTTAGGATGCATTGACATTTGTGCAATGCACCGCTGTCCGATGTATTTCTGTACTCTACTGTGCTCCAATATGTTCTGCTTGACTATGTGGAGGCCAGCATTGTTGCTCTCGGCACGTTAGGCTGTGTTATGCTGCGATAAGTTATGTTACGTTTGGCTACGTTAGGACAGGGTGGTTTAGGCTTTTGTGCTGCACACTGCTCTTCGGTGGACCCCTGCGCTATAGGTTGCTCTACTATACTCTGCCCGACTCTCGGGAGGCCAGTGATAGTGGTCTCGGCACGTTAGGATGAGATACGTTACGTTTGGTTAAGTTACGTTTTGTTAGATTGGGATAGGATTGCATTGACTTTTGCGCAATACGCTGATATTCGGAGGATTTCTGCGCTCTACACTGCTCTACTGTCGACGCACGGGATGCCAGCAATAGTGCTCGCGGCACGTTGTGGTGAGTTTGCCAACGTTAGGTTAGGTTACGTTGGTTTGTGTTAGATCTGGATATCTCGAACTTCCCGGCCGTACACTGAGATACTATGAATTTCTCCGCCCTGCACTCCTCTAATAAGTTCTGCATGGCTCTGTGATTGCCAGCCATAGAGGACGCGGCAAAGTAGTATGAGTTTAGCTACGTTTGGTCAGGACAGCACGGACTTTCGACGTGTACACTGCTATTAGGTGGATTTCTGCCCTCTACAGCGATCCAGTATTCCCTGCTTTGATCTGGGAACGTCGGAAATGGTGGTCGCGGCGCGTTATGTCGAGTTAGGTTACGTTTGGTCGGTTCAGGTTTGTTTGGGTTAGGTGAGGATATCTTTGACTTTCATGCTGAACAATGCCATTCTATGTGCCTCTTCGCTCTAGCCTCCTCTAATATGCTCTGCTTGGTGCTGGGGAGGCCGGCAATAGTGCTCTCGGCACGTTAGGTTTTGTTATCTTTCGTTTCG
>NW_016975695.1:3202-3548 GCF_001483705.2 Eufriesea mexicana | reverse complement strand
CATTCTTATATATGCAAGAACGATAGCTCACCACGATATTAGTCAAAAATGTCATTAAAATTGTGTTTTCCAACCACGTTCAATATCATTGCAATGGCTATAGCACGCCAATTGCATCCTTCTTTCTTATTTATGCAAGAAAGATGGCTCATCACGATATTATTCGAAAATGTCAATAAAACTGTATTTTCCATCCAGATTCTATAGCATTGCAAAGGATAGAGCACGCCAATAGTATCTTCTCTCCTTATTTATCCAAGAGAGTTAGCTCACCACGATAATAGTCGAAAATGTCAATAACATTGTACTATCCAGCCAGATTCTATAGCATTGCAAAGGATATAGC
>NW_016975695.1:0-3165 GCF_001483705.2 Eufriesea mexicana | reverse complement strand
TGGCTATAGCATGCCAAAAGGATCATTCCTCCTTACTTATGCAAGAAAGATATCTCACCACGACATTAGTCGAAAATGACAGTAAAATTGAGTTTCCAGCCAGAGTCCAGAGCATTGCAATGGCTATAGCTCGCCAATAGAACCTTTCCTCCTTATTCATGCAAGAAAGTTAGCTCACCACGGTATTAGTTGAAAATGACAATAAAACTGAACTTTCCGACCAGACTCTATAGCATTGCAACGACTATAGCACGCCAATTGAATATTTCCTCCTTATTTAAGCAAGAAAGCTAGCTCACTACGATATTAGTCGAAAATGTCAATAAATTTGAATTTTCCAAACACATTCAATATCATTGCAATAGCTATAGCACGCCAGTAGAATCTTTCCTACTTTCTTATGCAAGGAAGTCAGCTCACAACGATATTAGTCGAAAATGTCAGTAAAATTGAATTTTCTAGACAGATTCCTGATCATTGCAATTGCAATAGCATTTGCAATAGCACGCCAATAGTATTGTTCCTCCTCATTTATGCAAGAAAGTAAGCTCACCAAGATATTAGTCGAAAATGTCAATGAAGTTATATTTTCCAGCCAATTTCTACAGCATTGCAATGGCTACAGCGCGCCAATTGTATCTTCCATTCTTAAATATGCAAGAAAGTTAGCTCACCACGATATTAGTCAAAAATGTCATTAAAAGTGGATTTTCCAACCACATTCAATATCATTGCAATGGCTATAGCATGCCAAAAGGATCATTCCTCCTTACTTATGCAAGAATGTTGGCTCGTCACAGTATTAGTCGAAAATGTCAATAAAATTGGGATTTCGAGCAAGATTCTATAGCATTGCAATGCCTATAACACGCCAACAGAATCTTTCACCCTTATTTATGCGAGAGACTTAGCTCACCACGAGATTAGACGAAAATGTCAATGAAATTGAATTTTCCAGCCAGATTCCAGATCATTGCAATTGCTATAGCACGCCAATAGTATCTTTACTGCTTATTGATGCAAGAAAGTTAGCTCACCACGATATTAGTCGAAAATGTAAATAAAATTGAATATTCCATCCAGATACTACAGAAATGCAATGGCTATAGCACGCCAATAACATCTACCCTCCATGTTTATGCAAAAAAGATAGCTCACCACGATACTAGTCGAAGCTGTCAATAAAACTGTACTTTCCAGCCAGATTCTATAGCATTGCAAAGATTATATCACGCCAAGAGCATCTTTCCTCCTAATTTATGCAAGAAAGGTAGCTCACCACGATACTAGTCGAAAATGTCAGAAAAATTGAATTTTCCACGCAGATGCGAGAGCATTGCAACGGCTATAGCACGCCAATAGAACCTTTGCTCCTTATTTATGCAAGAAAGATAGCTCTCCATGATATTAGTCGAAGATGTCGTTAAAATTGAATATTCCACCAAGATTCTAGGGCATTGCAATGGCTATAGCACGCCAAAAGGATCTTTCCCCATTACCCATGCAAGGAAGTTTGCTCATCACGATATTAGTCGAAAATGTCAATAAAATTGTACTATCCAACCAGATTCTATAGCATTGCAAAGGATATAGCACGCCAATAGAATCTTTCCTCCATATTTATGCAAGAGAGTTAGCTCACCACGATATTAGTCGAAAATTTCATTAAAATTGTACTATCCAGCCAGATTGTATAGCATTGCAAAGGATGTAGGACGCCAATGGAATCTTCCCTCCTTATTTATGCAAGAGAGTTAGCTCACCGCGATATTAGTCGAAAATGTCAATAAAATTGTACTATCCAGCCAGATTCTACAGCATTGCGAAGGATATAGCACGCCAATAGAATCTTCCCTCCTTATCTATGCAAGAGAGTTAGCTCACCACGATATTAGTCAACAATGTCAGTAAAATTGGATTTTCCAGACAGACACCAGAGCATTGCAATGGCTATAGCACGCAAATAGTAATTTTCCTCCTTATTTATGCAAGAAAGTAAGCTCTCCAAGATATTAGTAGAAATTGTCAATGAAATTATATTTTACAGCCAGATTTTATAGCAGTGCAATGGCTATAGCGCGCCAATTGAATCTTTCATTATTATTTATGCAATAAAATTTGCTCACCACGATATTAGTCAAAAATGTCATTAAAATTGAATTTTCCAACCGCGTTCAATACCATTGCAATGGCTATAGCACGCCAAAAGGATCATTCCTCCTTACTTATGCAAGAAAGTCAGCTCAGAACCATATTATTCGAAAATGACAGTAAAATTGATGTTTCCTCTCAGATTCCAGAGCATTGCAACGGCTATAGCACGCCAATAGAGCCTTTGCACCTTATTTATGCAAGAAAGGTAGCTCACCATGATATTAGGCGAAAATGTCAATAAAATTGAACTTTTCAGCCAGTTTCTATAGCATTACATAGACTATAGCACGCCAACAGAATCCTTCCTCCTTATTTATGCAAAAAAAGGTAGATCACTACGATATTAGTCGATATTAGACGAAAATGTGAGTAAAATTGAGTTTTACAGCCAGATTCCAGAGCGTTGCAATGGCTATAGCACGCCAATAGAATTTTCCCACCTTTCTTATGCAAGGACGTCAGCTCACAACGATATTAGTCGAAAATGTCAGTAAAATTGAATTTTCCAGACAGATTCCAGAGCATTGCAATTGCAATAGTACGGCTATAGTATTTTTCCTCCATGTTTATGCGAAAAAGTAAGCTCACCAAGATATTAGTCGAAAATGTTTGGTCAATAAAATTGTATTTTCCAGCCAGATTCTATAGCTTTGCGATGACTATAGCACGCCAATAAAATCTTTCCTCCTTATTTAAGCAAGAAAGCTAGGTTACCAAGACATTAGTCGAAAATGTCAATAACTTCGAATTATCCAACCACATTCAATATCATTGCAATAGCTATAGCGCGCCAATAGAATCTTTCCTCCATATTTATGCAAGAAAGTCAGCTCACAACCATATTATTCGAAAATGACAGTAAAATTGATGTTTCCACTCAGATTCCAGAGCATTGCAACGGCTATAGCACCCCAATAGAGCCTTTGCACCTTATTTATGCAAGAATGGTAGCTCACCACGATATTAGGCGAAAACGTCAATAAAATTGAACTTTCCAGCCAGATTCTATAG
>NW_016975694.1:0-583 GCF_001483705.2 Eufriesea mexicana | reverse complement strand
TATGTGCATGTTCGAGAATTTACTACTATATACATCGATCATCGACCACTACAATGGCCACTCCATGCTTAAAATCTTTCTTCGATATTATTTTATAAGGAGTAATGTCTAGTCATTTGTTAGAGAGAGATAGAGGAGGATCGGTTTAAATGTGACGAGAACAAAGAATAGAGGCACTTCTAAACCGCTTTATTTTTGACTGACAATTACAATGGATTATATGAACAAAAGACGAGAAAAAGGTAGATTAGATAGATACCAGACGTACTTAGGTAAATTAGACAGACATGAGACCGAGAGCCAGACAGAGAGTCAGACAGAGAGCCAGCCAGAGAGCCAGGCCGAGTGCCGTTCGTTAGCAACTGGCAACTGAACTGTAACTGAAACTGAAAAACTGGCAGTTAGCACGCGCCACGTGGGAACAAAGATTAGAAAGAAGAAAAAAGGGGCAGTGAAGTTTAGTCCTCATCGAGGTCGATAAATCGATATTTCGCGTCTTACACGTGCCGATGATATATCACGCAAAGCCCAGCTCTTTGAGCATGGTCCCAAACACTGTTACCGAGACGAAGCGTGAGAGATT
>NW_016975693.1:0-1057 GCF_001483705.2 Eufriesea mexicana | reverse complement strand
TTAGGTTGAGGCAGGGTACGTTTGGCTATGTTCTGTTTGTTCGGGTTAGGCTTGGGTAGCTTTAATTTTACCTATATACACAGCGATTAAAAGGATTTCTGTGGTCTTCCTTGCACTAACGTGTTCCGCTTGACTATGGGTAGGTCAGCAATTGTGGTCGCGGCAAGTTAGGTAGAGTTAGGATACGTTCGGTTATGATAATGTTGGTTAGGTTACGAGAGGATAACCTTGACTTTAGTGCCATTGTCTGCTATTAGGTGGATTCCTGCTCCCTGCCATGCTTTAATACATTCACCTTGCGCCTAGGAAGCCCAGCAATAGTGGTCTCCGCACGTTATGTTGAGGCAGATTCCATTCGGTTAAGTTGGCTTAGGATAAGTTTGGTCAGGGTAGCTTCAACTTTTGTGCTGTACACTGCAGTTCGGTGAATTTCTTCTCTCTACTGCGCCCCAGTACGCCCTGCTTGTCTCTGGGGAGGCAAGTAAGCGTGGTCGCGGCAAGATGGTGTCAGCTATGATACGTTTATTTATGTTATGATTCTTTAGGTTAGTAGCAGGGACTTTAGTGCCACGTTCTCCTGTTGGGTGGAATCCTACACCCTACAGTGCTCGAATATTTTCAGCTTTGCTCTGGCAAATCCAACATTAGTTGTTTCGGCACGTTATGATGAGACAGGTTACGTTCTGTTTGTAAGCGTCAGGACAGGTTTGGTTAGAATAGCTTTATCTTTATGCTGTACGCTGGTGTTCGGTGGATTTCTGCGCTCTACTGTGCTGTCGTATGTACTGCTTGTCTCCGGGGAGGGCAACAATAGCGGCCTCGGCATGTTAGGTTGAGTCACCTTATGTTTGGTTATGTTCCGTTGGGTTGGGTTAGTCTTGGGTAGCTTTGACTTTTCTGATTCACACTGCGATCATATGGATTTCTGCGTTCTACTTTCCAGTAACGTGTTCTGCTTGACTCTGGCGAGGCCAGCAAGAGTGGTAGTGTCACTTTCGGTTGAGTTGGGCTATGTTTGGTTGTGTTACGGTTGGTTAGGTTAGGAGAGGATTGCTGT
>NW_016975692.1:0-583 GCF_001483705.2 Eufriesea mexicana | reverse complement strand
CATTGCTCCTGGCCTCCACAAAGACATGCAGAACGTGGTAGGACACAGTTGACCACAGAAATATACCTAATAACGGTGTATAGTACGATGGTCAGTGATGGTCAAATCTATATTAACCAAACTTAACCAAACCTGACCTAACAAAACGTAACCTGACTAAAACAAACGTGCCGCTACCGATATTGCTGGCCTCCCCAGAGTCAAGCAGATCATATTAGACCAACGTAGAGCGCAGAAATCCACCAAATAGGAGTGTACAGCACATTGGTCAGAGCAACCCCCGCTCCAACCTAACCAAACGTAACAGAACCAAAGGTAACGAAATTCAACCCAACGTGCCGCGACCGATATTGCTGGCCTCCCCAGAGTCAAGCACAGCATATGAGTGCAATGTAGAGCACAGAAAAACACCGTACAGCAGTGTACAGCGCAAAAGTCAAAGCTACACTGTCCTAACCTTACCAAACGCAACGTACCCAACCGTAACCTTATTCAGCCTAACATACCGAGACCACTACTTCCGACCTCCCCAGTGGCAAGTAGAACATATTAGAGCACAGTAGAACGCAGAAATCCGCCGAAT
>NW_016975691.1:0-848 GCF_001483705.2 Eufriesea mexicana | reverse complement strand
TTGTGGTCTAGGTATATTAGGTTCGGATTGTGTACGTTTGATTAGGCCAGGTTAGGCAACGTTGGGTTAGGATAGCTCCTACTTTTTTGCTATACACTGCTATTCGGGCAATTTCAGCGATCTACCTTGCTCCGCTGTTCTCTGCTTAGCTCTTGTGAGCCCAGCATTGGCCTTCGTGTCATGTCTGGTTGGGTTTCGTTACGTCTACATATACTACGATTGGACAGGTTAGTATAGGATAGCTCTGACGTTTGTGCTATACACTGCTATTCGGTCCATATCTGTGCGCTGCACTGTTCTACTCGTATCTGCTTGAATCGTTGGCAGCCAGCACAAGAGGTCGTGGCAGGTTGGGTTGTGTCAGGCTATGTTTGGTAATGATCTGTTGGAATGGGTTATGCTTGGGTAGCTTCCACTTTTCTGATATACACTGCGATTATATGGATTTCTGCATTCTACTCTCGACTAAGATGTTCCGCTTGACTATGGGAATGCCAGCAATTGCGGTCGCGGCACGATAAGTTGAGTGGTGTTTCGTTCGGTTATGTTACAGTTGGTTTGGTTAAGAGAGGATGGCTATGACTTTAGTGCTATAGTCTGCTATTAGGTGGATTTCTGCGCCCTACATTGCTCTAAGGCTTTCGGCTTGTCTCTGTGAAGTCCAGTAACAGTGAGATGTGCACGTTACATTCTAAGGCTTTCGGCTTGTCTCTGTGAAGGCCAGCAACAGTGAGATGTGCACGTTACGTGGAGAAAAGTTACGTTCGCTTAGGTTGGGTCAGTAGAAGTTTTGCAAGGACAGCATCGCCTTTTGTGCTGTACGCAGCGATCCCATGGATTTCTGCGTT
>NW_016975690.1:0-585 GCF_001483705.2 Eufriesea mexicana | reverse complement strand
TTTTGTGCTTTACACCGCTGTTCAAAGGATTTGTACGCCCTACATTGCCCCACTGTACTCTGCCCGACTGCTGGTAGCCCAGTAATTTTTCTGTGTCGGCACGTTTGGTTGAACTAGGCTACGTTTGATAAGGCTATGTTAGCTTGTGTTCGGTTTGGATTGCTTTGACTATCGTGTTATAGTCTGTTTCTCGACGGGTTCCTGCGCCCTACTGCGCTCTAGCATGTTTTGCTTGGATCTGGGGAGGCCAGCAATAATGATCTCGGCACGTATGGTTGAGATAGAAAACTTTTGGTTATGTTCCATTTGTTAAGGTTAGTATAGGGTAGCCTTGACTTTTAGGATACACTCCGATTTTCTGTTTATTTCTGCGCACTACTGTGCTCTAGCATATTCTGCTCGTCTCCGGGAGTCCAGTAATTGTGTTCTCGGCACGTTTGTTTGAGTTACGCTACGTTCGGCTCCATTACATTTGTTCCGGTTAGGTTTGGGTTCCTTTGACTTTCGTACTATACCCAGTTATTCCGTGGATTCTTGCCCTCCACTTTGATCTACTCTAGTCTGCCAGACGCTGCGGAGGCCGGA
>NW_016975689.1:0-557 GCF_001483705.2 Eufriesea mexicana | reverse complement strand
TATAGCAGCGTATAGCAGAAAAGTCGAAGCAATCCTATCCTAACCTAACCAACTGTAACATAGAAGAACGTAACATAACTCAACCTAACGCGCCGCGGTCGCGACCATTACTGCTGCCTTCCCCAAAGCCGAGGAGAACATACTAAAGGAGAGTAGGGCGCAGAAATCCTTAGAATCGCACTACCTAGCCCAAAAGTCGAAGCTACGCCATCCGAAGCCGACCAATCGTAAAGAAAACGAACATAACATAACAGAACCTATAGTGCCGAGAACACTACTAATGACATCCACATAGCCAACCTGTATATACTTGAGCACAGCGAAGCACTGAAATCCACCGAATAGCAGTGTAAAGCACGAGAGTCGAAGCTATCCTAACCGCACTTAACTCAACCTAACCTGACAAAACGTAACCTATTTCAACCTGTCGTGCCGCGGCTGCTGTTTCTGGCATTCCTAGAGACAAGGAGAATATGGTAGGGCGCAGTAGATCGCAGAAATCCACCTAACAGCAGTGTGTAGCACGAAAGTCAAACCCATTCCGACCAAACTTAGCC
>NW_016975688.1:0-294 GCF_001483705.2 Eufriesea mexicana | reverse complement strand
GGTCCTGCTTGATCACAGTTGTGCGCAGTAATCCGCCGAACATCAGAGTGTAGCACAAAAATCTGAGCTATCCTAGCTTATCCTTGCCAAATTTAGCGTAACCAAACGTAACATAACTAATCCTAACGTGCCGAGACCACAATTTCTGGCCTCCTTACAGACGAGCAGAGCATATTATAGCACAGTTGAGCACAGAAGCCACAGAATAACTGTGTGGAGCATAAAAGTCAGTGCTATCTTCTCCTAACCTAACCAATTTTAACATGCACAAACTTAAACTAACACGACCTAACG
>NW_016975687.1:0-521 GCF_001483705.2 Eufriesea mexicana | reverse complement strand
TATTAGATACCAGTAGAGCGCAGAAATCAACCGTACAGCAATCTATAGTACAAAGGCCAAGGCAACCTTATCCTAACCTAAACAAACGCAACACAACGAAGCGCAGCCTAAATCAAACTAGCGTGGCACGGCCACTATTACTGGCCTCCCCAGAGCCGAACAGAGAATAGTAAAGCTATATAAAGCGCGGAAATACGCCGAATAGCAGTGTATAGCACAAATATCACAGCAACATAACTCAACCTATCGGCTTGGGATATCGGCTTGGGACTACTATTGCCGGATTCCACAGAGCCAAGTAAAATGTCCAACAGCACAGCAGAGCACAGGAAGTCTCCAAATAGCTGCGAACAGCGCAAATGTCAAGGATATCCCACCTTTACCTGACCTAACCTATCCTAACCGAACGTAACCTAGCCCGACATAACGCTCCTATGCCACTATTGCTGACTTCCACGGAGACAACCAGAATATACAAGAGCACAGTTGATTGCAGAAGTCCGCCTCATTTCCTTGTAAAG
>NW_016975686.1:0-533 GCF_001483705.2 Eufriesea mexicana | reverse complement strand
TGACGTGCTATAGACACTGCAATGATATTGAATGTGGTTGGAAAATTCAATTTTATTAACATTAACGTCTGATATCGTGGTGAGCCACCTTCCTTGCATAAGTAAGGTGGAACGATCCTTTTGGCGTGCTATAGCCATTGCAATGCTGCAGAATCGGGCTGGAAAGTTCAACTTTATTGACATTTTCGACTAATATCGTGGTGAGCTAGCTTCCTGGCATAAGTATGGAGGAAAGATCCTTTTTGCGTGCTATAGCCGTTGCAATGCTGCAGAATCGGTCTGGATGTCTGGAAAATTTAATTTTATTGACATTTCTGACTAATATTGTGGTGAGCTAACTTTCTTGCATAAACAAGCAGGAAAGATCGTATTGGCAAACTATAACCATTGCAGTGCAATAGGATCTGGCTGGAACATTTAATTTTATTGACATTTTTGACTGATATCGTGGTGAGATAACTTCCTTGCGTAAATAAGGAGGAAGGATTCTATTAGCGTGCTATACCCGCAGAAATGCTGCAGAATCTGGCTGG
>NW_016975685.1:380-1336 GCF_001483705.2 Eufriesea mexicana | reverse complement strand
TATGGGAGTACGCATGGATGTGTGGATGTACGTATGGATGGATGAGTGCATGGATGGACGGATTTATGTATGTATGGATGTTTGGATGTGTGGATGTATGTATGGATGTATGTATGAATGTGTGAATGGAAGGATTTATAGATGTATGGATGTGTGCATGTATGGATGTATGGATGGATGGATGTATGGGTGGATAGGTGTATTGATCGCTGGATGTATGGATGGGTGGTTGTATGGCTGGATGGATGTATGGACGAATAGGTGTATGGATGGACGAATGTTTGGATTGATGGCCGTATGGATGGATGTTTGTATGGATGGATTGAGGTATGGATGTACGGATATACGGATAAATGTATGAACGGACGAATGGATGTATGGATGGAATGCGGTATGGATGGATGGATGTATATATGGATGGATGTATGGATGTATGAATGGATGGATTGATTGCCGTATGGATGGATGTTTGTATGGATGGATTGAGGTATGGATGGACGGATATAGGGATGAATGTATGTACGGATGAATGGATGTGTGGATGGATTGAGATATGGATGCATGGATGTATGTATTGATGGATGTATGGATTGATGGATGTATGTATGGATTCAGGTATGGATGGATGGATTTATGGATGTATGGATGTATGATTGCCTGGAAGTATCGGCGGATGTATGTATGTATGGATGGATGTATGGATGTTTGAATGTATGGATGTATGAATGTATGTATGGATGGATGTATGGATGGATGAATGTATGGATGGATGGATGTATGGATGGACGGATGTACGGATGAATGGATGTATGGATCTATAATTGCATGGATGTGTGGATGGCTGGATGTATGAGTGGATGGGCGTATGGCTGGATGGATGTGTGGATGTATGGATGTATGTATGGATGTATGGAAGGATGTATGTTTGGTTGTATGGATGTATGGATGGATGAATT
>NW_016975685.1:0-202 GCF_001483705.2 Eufriesea mexicana | reverse complement strand
ATGTAGGGATTAATGGATTTATGGGTGTATGGTTGCGTGGATGTGTGGATGTATGGATGGATGTATGTGTGGATGGCAGGATATATGGATGGATGGATGTATTGATGTACCGGTGTATGGACGCATGAATGTATGGTTATACGGATGTATGTATGTATGGATGTACGGATGGATGGATGTATCGAATGATAGACGTACGAAT
>NW_016975684.1:0-553 GCF_001483705.2 Eufriesea mexicana | reverse complement strand
TCTGCTATAAGCTGCTATTCTATTGACTGCTGCGCTCTCCTGTGCGCTACCACAATTTGCTTGACTCTATGGGCGCCACTAATAGTGCGCTCGGCATGTTAGGTTGAGTTATGTTACGTTTGGCTCCGGCTAAGTTTAGGAAGGTTTGGCAGATCTCGCCATGACTTGTGTGCTACAGACTGCTGTTTGGACGATTTCAGCGTTATACACAGCTCTCCTACTCACTGCTTAGCTCTCGCATATGTCGTGGCGCGTTAGGTTGGATTACGTTGCGACCACCATTGTTACGTCTGTTTTGGTACGGACAGGGTAGCTTTGACTTCTGTGCTATACGTTGCCGTTCGGTTAATTTCAGCGTTCTACTGTTTGCTTGGACCTGGGGAGTCCAGAAATAGAGGTCTCGGCTCATTAGGTTCGTTTATCCTCGCTTTATTTGGTTAGGTTATGGCTGTATAGATCAGCATGTCTTTGGCTTTTGCGCTGTACATTCCTATCTGGTGGCTTTCTGCATGCTACTTGGATCGACTATGCTCTCCTCGACTCTGGGGAGGCC
>NW_016975683.1:0-1226 GCF_001483705.2 Eufriesea mexicana | reverse complement strand
CAGCTTTCCGGTGGATTCCAGTGATCTACTGTGCCCTACGGTATTCAGCTTGGCTCTTGGGATACCTGCAGCAGTGGTCGGGTCACGTTATTTTCAGTTGTGCTATGTTTGGTTTGGTTAGGTTTTGTCAGGTTAGGCCAGGTTATGCTAGGATATCTTCGGCTTTTGTGCTCCTCACTGCAATGCGGTCGATTTCTGCGCTCCATTGTGCGCCAGTACATTTTGCTTGTCACTGTGGGGGCCCTACTGTGCGTTAGTATTTTCTGTTTGGATCTGGGGTGGCCAGCAATAGTGACATCGGCACGATATGTTGAGTAATGTTACGGTTGGTAAGGTTAGATTACGTCAAGCTCGGACTTTATCTGTGACTTCAGCGCTGTACACAGCTTTTCAGAGGATTTCTGCACTCGACTCCGCTCTACTATATTCTGCTTGGACCTGGAGAGGCCAGCAACATCCGCGGCACGTTATGTAGAGTTATGCTACGCTTGGTTTGGTTATGTTAGGTCATGTTTAGATTGGATGGCTTCGACTTTTGTGCAATACACTATTATCCGGCGATTACATGTGATCTACTGTGCTCTACTGTATTCTGTTTGGTTCCGTGGCGTCCGGAAGCAGTGGTCGCTGCACGCTCCGTTGTGTTACGCTGCGTACAGTTAGGTTAGGTTATGTCTGGTTATGATAGGATATGTTCGACTTTTGTGCTGCTAAGTGCAATGCGGAGGATTTATGGGAACTGATGTGCTCTAGTGCACTCTACTTGTCACTGTGGAGGTCAGCTGCGGCTGCCTTGTCATATTGGGTTGAGTTCGGTTATGTTTGGAGGTCCTACATTTGGCAATGTTAGGATAGGCAACTTCGAATTCTGTGCTTCATACTGCTGTTCCTTGTGTTTCTGTGATCTACTGTTCTCTACGGCACCCTGGTTGGGTCTCGGAGGGCCAGGAACAGTCGTCGCGGCACGTCATGTTAAGTTATGCTACGTTCGGTAAGCTTACGATAAGTCAGGTTAGGTGAGGATATCTATGGCCTTTGTGCTATTCACCGAAATGCGACAGACTAGAGCGCTCTACTGCGCCCTGGTTTATTCTGCTTGCCTCTGTAGATGTCAGCAACAGTGGTCTCGGCTCGCTAGGTTAAGTTATGCCGCTTTTGGTTACATACCGCTTGGTGAGGTTAGAACAGGGCAGTTTTGACATTTGTGCTCTAATGTTCTCCGCTTG
>NW_016975682.1:9038-10059 GCF_001483705.2 Eufriesea mexicana | reverse complement strand
TGGCCCTGGGAATTCCAGCAATAGATGCCGCGTATCGCTATGTTGAGATATGCTTCGTTTGGTTTTGTTCCATTTGTTTGGGTTTGGTATGGATGGCTTTGGCGTTTCTGCTATACAATGCGAATCTATGGATTTCTGCTCTCTACTCTGCTATAGTATGCTCTGCTCGGCTTTGAGGGGTGCGGCAATAAAGGTCTCGGCACGTTAGGATGGGTATGGTTACGTTTGGATACGTTACGTTTGGTTAGGTGAGGACAGGGGAGCATCGTCTTTTGTGCAATACACTGCTATATGGTGTATTTCTGCGCTCTACTATGCTCTATTACGTTCTGCTTGGCTGCGGGGAGGCCAGCAGTATCGGCCTGGGCACACTTGGTTGCGTTAGGTTACGCTTGGCTTGGCTAAGGTAGGATAGGTTTTGTTAAAATAGGTTTTGTTAGGGTAGATTTGACTTTTGTACTATACATTGCTATTTGCTCGATATCTGTGCACTGTATTGCTCTACTGGCTTCTGCTTGTCTCTGGGGAGGCCAACGAAAGCTTTCGCTGCTCGTTTGGTTGAGTTTTGTTAGGTTATGCTCGGTTGGGTTGGCATTGACTTTCCTGCTGCAGACTGATATTTTGTGGACTTCTGCGCTCTACTGCGCTCTATCACTCTCTGCTGGTCTCTGGAGAAGGCAGGGATAGTGGCGGCGTCACGTTAGGTTGAGTCATGTTACGTTCGGTTTGGTAGGGTTGGTTACGTTTGGCCAGTGTGGCATTGGCTTTTGTGCTTTACACTGCTCTCGGGCGGATCTCTGCTCTCTACTCTGCTCTAGATAGCTCTGCTTGGCTGTGGGATGCCAGCAATGGTGGCCTCGTCATGTTCGGGTGAGTTATGCTGCGCTTGGTTAGGTAATGTTAGGTCAAGTAAGGATAGGATAGGTTCAACTTTTGTACTCTACACTGCAGTGCGGTGGTCCTCTGCCGTCTACTATGCTGAAGTATATTCTTCTTGCCCCTGGGGAGTTCAGCAATAGCG
>NW_016975682.1:0-323 GCF_001483705.2 Eufriesea mexicana | reverse complement strand
GGTGGATTGCAGTGCCCTACATTGCTATACTATACTCTGCTCGACTCTCGGGACGCCAGAAATAGTAGTCGCGGCACGGTATATTAAGTTAGGTTAGGCATGGCTGGGTTAGGTTACGTTGTGTTAGGTTACCATAGCTTAGACTTTTGCGCTGCTCACTGCTATTCTGTGGACTTCTGCGCTCTTTTGTTCGCTACCACGCTCTGCTTGTCTCCGTGGACGCCAGGAGTACTGCTCTCGGCAGGTTAGGTTGAGTCATATTACCTTTGGTTATGATAGCTTTGGTTAGGTTTGGTTGGGATAGATTTGGCTATCGAGATGTA
>NW_016975681.1:0-1408 GCF_001483705.2 Eufriesea mexicana | reverse complement strand
TGATATAACCGAACGTATCATATCTTAACCTGACGCGTCCACATCAATATTGCTGGAATCACCGGAGGAAAGCAAAATATACTAGGGCGCAGTGGAACGCAGAAATCCGACGAATAGCAGTGTAAGGCGCAAAAGTCTAACCAATCATAACCAAACCTAGACCAACCTAGCCTATCCAGGCGTAACCTAACTATACCTAACCGCCCCACGCCACTACTGCGGACCTCCCCAGAGCGAAGCAAAATATACTGCAGCACAGTATATCACAGGGGTGTGCGACGTTTCAGCGTATAGCATGAAGTAAAACATAATCCAACCTAACCTGACCCAACCAAACCCATCCATACTTACGATAACAAAATATAACTTGCCGCGACCACTGCTGCTCGCCCCTCGTAGTCAAGCACGATACGGTATTGCATTCTAGCTCACAGCTACCTCCGTAGAGCAGTGTACAGTACGAAAGTCAAAGTCATCCTAACCAAACTTAACCTAACCTGACATAACCACACGTACCTAACACAACCTAACGTGCCACAATAACTATTGCTCGCCTCCCCAGGTTCGAGCGGTGCGTAGTAGAACTATGTAGAGCGCGGATATCATCCGAAGAGCAGTGCATAGCACAAAAGTCAAAGAAATCCTGAACGAACATTCCTAACATATCCTAACGAGACATAAACTAACTAAACCTAACGTGCCGAGGCCATTATTACTGAAATCGCCACAGCTAAGCAGAAAATATTGGAACACGGTAGAGCGCTGCTATCCCCGGAGAGCAGTTTATAGCAAAAAAGTCTATACTATCATATCCTAACCTTGCCGAGCGTAACATATGCAAGCGTAACCAAACTCAACATAACATGCTGAGATCCCTACTACTGGTCTACGCAGAGACAAGCAGAATGTACTTGAGCACAGTGGCGCGCAGTAATCCACAGCCTTGCAGTGAATGTCGCAAGAGCCTTCCACACCTGACCTAATTTAACCTAACGAAGCTCACTATAGCCCAACATGACGAGCCGCGATCACTGCTCCCGGCCTGCCCGGAGCAGAGCAGAATGTAGTAGAGCAAGATAGGTCGCAGAAGTCCACCGAGTAGCAGCGTAAGGCACAGAAGTCAGTGTAGACTATCCTAATCCAGCCAAACGTGACGTGTTCAAACGTAACACAACACAATCTAATTTGGCGATGCCACCGTGGCTCGCCGCGAGTGGGGCAAGAAGAATGCTCCAAAGCATCGCATAGCGCACAAGCACACCGCATTGCAGTGAATAGCCCAAAAGCCGGAGATAACCTCGCATGGCCTTTTTTTCACGTGGGGGAAATCTTCCAAAGATACCCGGCCCCCTAGGGGAGGGGGCGGGTTTATGTGGGATTTTTAATCACTAAAACCCCCACGATGGCC
>NW_016975680.1:0-539 GCF_001483705.2 Eufriesea mexicana | reverse complement strand
TAGCATTGCCTCTTGACCTATACGTTACTATCCGTTCGTTTCCGGCGCTCCAGAATGCTCTACTGTACTCTGCTCGACCCCTTGGAGGCCAGCAATAGTGGTCGCGGCACGAAAGTTTGGGTTAGGTTACGTTGGGCCTTTTAGGTTTGGTTAGGGGCGTATAGCTGTGACGTTTGCGATACGCACTGCGATTCTTTGGATTTCTGCGCTCTACATTACTCTAACTGGCTCTGCTTGACTCTGTGGAGGCCAGCAATACAGGCCGCGGCACGTTAGGTTGAGTTAGGTTACGTTTGGTTAGGTTAGGTCAGGTTGTACTAGATTATGATAGCTTTGGCCTTTGTGCTCAACACTGATACACTATGGACCTCTGTGCTCCACTCTGCTCTCTCGTACTGCGCTTGTCTCTGGGGACGCCAGCAATAGTGGTCATGGCACGTAGGATTGAGCTACGTTACGTTTGGTTAGGTTAGCTCAGCCAAGGTTTGGTCACGGTCCTTTGACTCTTGTGCTATTCACTGCAATGCGGTCGATTTCTA
>NW_016975679.1:0-615 GCF_001483705.2 Eufriesea mexicana | reverse complement strand
ATAACGTGCCGAGACCACCATTTCTGGCCTTCCCAGAGACAAGCAGTAAAGATTAAAGCACTGCAAGGAGCAGAAATCCTCCTAGTAGTAGACTATGGCAATAAAGTCATAGATAACCTCTCCTAACATAACCATCCGTAACATAACCAAATGTAAACCCACTCAACCTAATCTGCCGCGACCACTGTTCCTGGCCTCCCTTGAGTCCAGCCTATCACAATAGTGGAAAGTGGAAATCAGAACTCTATAGGATCGCTGTGTATATCAGAAAAGTCAAAGCTATCCAAGCCTAGCCTAGATAAACAGAGCATAACCAATCCTGACTCTACCTAACGTGCCAAGGCGGCTATTGTTGCATTCCAAAGAGCCAGGCAGGGCATACTAGATGACAGTAGATCGCAGATATCCACCGAATAGCCGTGTACAGCACAAAAGTTGAAGCTGTCCTGACAAAGTTTAGTTTGACCCAACCCAACGGAACGTAACCTGACGCAGTGTAGCCTGCAGAGGCCTTGATTGCCGACATTCCCGGAGCCAAACTGATGGTCTTATGGCACACCATGGCGAAGGAATCCACCTAATAGCAGACTATTGCACTAAAGTCAAAGCTGCACT
>NW_016975678.1:0-1329 GCF_001483705.2 Eufriesea mexicana | reverse complement strand
TGACCTTCTCGACTGACATCGCGGTGAGCAAACGAATCTGACAAAATTCGAAGGAAAGATTCCATTGGTTTGCTGCAGCCCCTGCATTGCAGTAGAATCTGACCGGAAAGCTCATTATCGTCTTGTATGGTGGTGCGCAACCTTTTGCGGCGTAAATAAGGAGGAAGGATACCACTGGCTTGCTATAGCCATAGCATTGCAATAGAATTTGACTGAAAAGTTCAATTCTATTGACATTTTCTGCTAATGTTGTGGTGAGCAAACTTTTCTGCATAAATCAGGAGGAGAGGTCCTATTGGTTTGCTATTGCCATTACATTGCAACAGAATCTGTCAGAAAAGATCAATTCTATTGACATATTCGACTAATATCTTGTTGAGCAGACTTTTCTGCACAAGTAAGGGGGGGCAGATTTCATCGGTTTTATCTAGTCATTGCATTGCATTAGATACTGCCCGGAAAATTCAATCTTATTAACATGTTCATTCATCCAATATTGCGGTGAGCAAACCTTTCTGCGTAAATAAGGTGGAAAGATTCTATTGGTTTGCTATAGCCATTGCATTGCAATAGAATCTGCCTGAAAAGTTCAATACTATTGACATTTTCGACTAATATTGATGCCAGCAGCCTTTTCGGCTTAAACAACGAGGTAAGGTTCTACTGGTTTGCTATAGCCACTGCATTGCAATAGAATCTGACCGAAAAGTTCTATTTTAATAACAATTTCGACTAATATCGTGGTGAGCAAGATATTCTACATAAATAAGGAGGAAAGATCATATTCGTTTGCTACAGCCATGGCATTGCAATATAATCTGGCTTCAAAGTTCCATTTTATTGCCATTTTCGACTAATATCTTGTTGAGGAATGTTTTCTGCACAAATAAGGTGGTAGATATCATTGGTTTGCTGTAGACTTTGCATTGCATTAGATACTGTCCGGGAAATTCAATCTTATTGACATTTTCGTCTAATATTGCGGTGAGCAATTCTTTCAGCGTAAATAACGTGGAAAGATTCTATTGGTTTGCTATAGCCATTGCATTGCAGTAGAATCTGCCTGAAAAGTTCAATTCTACTGACCTTCTCGACTAACATCGCGGTGAGCAAACGAATCTGACAGAATTCGAAGGAAAGATTCCATTGCTTTCATGTAGCCCCTGCATTGCAGTAGAATCAGACCGGAAAGCTCATGATCGACTTATATGGAGGTGCGCAAACTTTTCGGCATAAATAAGCAGGAAGCATACTATTGGCTTGCTCTAGCCATAGCATTACATTAGAATCTGACTGAAAAGTTCAATTCTATTGACATTTTCGACAAAT
>NW_016975677.1:0-345 GCF_001483705.2 Eufriesea mexicana | reverse complement strand
AAACGTAACAAGCCAACAGAACACAGCCAAACATAGCCTAACCACGCCTACCGTGCCGAGACCGCTATTGCTGGCCTCCCCACAGCCAAGCAGAAGACACTAGTGGAGAGTAGAATGCAGAAATCCGTAGAATCGCAGTGTATATCAGGAAAGCCAAAGTTTCCCATACTTAGCCCAAACCAACAGGACATATACAAACTTAGCCAAACTCAAGCTCACGTGCTGAGAACGCTACTGCTGAACTCTCCAGTGCGAAACCGGACATACTAGAGCACAGTAGAGCGCAGAAATCCACCGAATAGCAGTGTACAGCACTGGAGATGAAGCTACCCTAACCAAGCTTAG
>NW_016975676.1:0-952 GCF_001483705.2 Eufriesea mexicana | reverse complement strand
TCGTTCCATACATCCATCCATCCATACATCAACCCACCCATACATCCATGGATCCTTACATCCGTCCATAAATACGCCCATCCACCAACCCATGCATCTATCTATACATCCATACATCCATCAAAACGTCATCCATAGATACAATCATACATACATCCATGCACACATCCATACATACATCCATAAATCCTTATACTCATGCATCCATACATCTGTACATCAATACATCCATCCATCCATATATCCTGCCATCCACCGATACATCCACCCATACATCCATCCATCCATACACTCGTTCATCCAGACATCCATTCATCCATACACATATACATGCATACATCCATACATCCGTACATTCGTCTATCCATACCTCAATCCTTTCATACACACATCCATCCATACAACCATTCATCCAAGCAAACATGCATCCATACATCCACCTTGCCACACATCCATACATCCATACATCCAAGCATCCATTCATTCACCGAACCATACATCCATCCATCCATACTAACACCCATCCATTTATACATTGATCCATTCATCTACCCATCCATACATCCATCCATCCATACATCCACACATCCACACATCCATAAATGCATCCATCCATACATCCACCCAACCATACATACATCCACACATACATCCGTATATGCATCCATACATCCATCCATCCATACATACATCCATTCATTCATCCATCCATCCACACATCCATACGTATATACATCCATGCATCCATACATCCGCATCATCCATACATTCGTGCATCCATGCATACATACATACATACACCTATCCATCCATACATCCACCGATCCATTCATCCGTCGAACCATACATCCATACAACAATCCATCCATCCACCCATCCATACATGCACACATACATCAACACATACATCCATACATACAGAAATACATTCGTCCATACGTACATCCATACA
>NW_016975675.1:0-566 GCF_001483705.2 Eufriesea mexicana | reverse complement strand
GAATAGTAGAGCGATGGCAGCCACAAAATAGCAGCGAATAACACAAGTGTCAAGGACTCCCTTGCCTTACTAGACCTAACCTGACCCAACCAAATATAGACGAAACGAACCTAACGAGCGGAGTCCAATATGCTGGCCTCCCAAACATAACGCCAAGCAGTACATATTAATGGAGAGTAGAGCGCAGAAGTCCAATGAATGGCAATGTATAGCAGAATGGTGAAAGCTATCCTAACCCAACTCAGACAAGCCTAACCTATCCAAACGTAACCGAACTCAACCTAACCTGCCGAGACTACTATAGCTGGCATCCCTGAGCCAAGCAGATCATATTATAGCACGGTAGAGCGCAGAAAAACACCGAAAAGCAGAGTAGAGCATAGAAGTCGGAACTATCCTATCCTAACCTAACCAAAGGAAGCCTAAGCCAACCTAACGTGACGAGACCACTATTGCTGGCACCCGCAGAGACGGGCAGAATATGCTAGAGCACAGTAGAGCGCAGAAGTCGACCGCATTGCTGTGCGAAGCACGAAAGACGAGGACAGCCTGACCATGTATAACCT
>NW_016975674.1:0-495 GCF_001483705.2 Eufriesea mexicana | reverse complement strand
TTCTGTGGTAAACGCTGCTCTTCGGTTGATTGCCGCGATCTACGATGCTCTACTATACTCTGCACGAATCTGAGGAGACGACCAATAGTGGTCGTGGAACGTTACGTTGAGGTAGGATACTTCGATTTGTCTACGTTTGGCTACGTTTGGCGAGGATGGCTTCGACTTTCGTGCTATACGCTATTTTCCGGCAGGTTCCTGTCATCTGCTGTGCCCTACTGCATTCTGCATGGCTCTAGGGAGTCCGGCAGCAGTGATCGCTGCATGTTCCGTTGAGCTACGCTGCGCTCGGCTTTGTTTGGTTCGGGCATGTCGGGTTATGATATCTTCGACTTTTGCGGTATACACTGCATTGCAGCGGATTTCTGGGCTCTGCATTGCTCTAGCATCATCTGCTTGGCTCTGGGAGGCCAGCAATAGTGGTCTCTGCACGTCTGGCTGGGCTATGTTACGTTCTGTTGTAATAAGCTTGGTGAGGTTAGGATAGGATAGTTC
>NW_016975673.1:0-803 GCF_001483705.2 Eufriesea mexicana | reverse complement strand
CATTTAAAGTGAAACTATTTTAACAATAAAATGAATTTTTTTTTTTATTCAAAAATAATTATTAGATACATGTGTTTTAGGACGAATTTCATATAAGATTATCTTTCTGACGGCGAGGTCTAATTACTCTGGCTAATGCCGGAAAAAATGGAATGGTTCCCAATTCTTCTTTACTCTTGTTTCTACACCAGAATTGCAGAATAAACATACAATCCTTGGTAAAGTTACTGGAGAAACTATATATAATATGCTTAAACTTCAAGAAGCACTTGTAGATGAGGTAAATTTAATGTTTACAAAAAAATATATTAGGAATTGATATAAATATAATATCTCCTCTTCTTTGTAGAATGATAGACCACTTTATCCTCCAAGATTGATAAAAACTATAATATTGAACAATCAATTTTCTGGTATTATACCGAGAATAATAGTAGAGAACAGTGAAGAAGTAAAGGACAGTTTTAAAATTAAAACAGCAGCAGTAAAGTAAAAATCATATATGTTTGCACAATTTAGCCCTCATAGTATTATTCTTTGCAATGAAAAATTTTGTTACAGAGATTTCAATGTTTTATCATTTGGGAAAAAAGCAGAGGAAGATGAGGAAGAATCTGTGATGTTAAATAAAAAGATTGCTGGTAAGGGCAAATCAACTCATGATCATTTAACTGATCCAAAATTAAGCACACAATCAGCTATTGAACCATCCGAACTTGCAAATAAAAAAAGGAAAGACGACCGTAGTAGCGATTCGGAAAGTGATGACGAAGTAAAAACTCAAGAAGAATTAGAAGTTATAA
>NW_016975672.1:0-979 GCF_001483705.2 Eufriesea mexicana | reverse complement strand
TCCCGGCACGTTGGGCTGATCTATGCCGCGTTTGGTTATGTTCCGTTTGGTGAGGTTGGGATTTTATAGCCCTGACATCCGTGCTACAAATTGCTGTCCCCAGCTGTTTGCATTTCTAATGTGTTCTGCTTGGATCTGGGGAGGCCAGCAGTTTTGGTCCCGGCGTGTTAGGTTTGGTTAAGCTACGATTGAATATAAAAACTTTGTACATGTTAGGACAGAATTGCTTACCCTTTTGCGCCGTTCACATATGTTCGGAGGATTTCTCCCCTCTTGGTTATGATAGCTTTGTCCTTCGTGCCACACACTGTTATTCGGTGTATTTCTGAGCTCTAGATTGTTCTAGTACATTCTGCTTGGCTCTGGCGAGGCCAGCAATTGTTGTCTCGGCACGTTAGGTTGAGCTGCGTTACGTTTCGTTAGGCTAGGATAAGATGGATACGTTATGATATGTACGGCT
This sequence comes from Eufriesea mexicana, assembly GCF_001483705.2. NCBI lineage: Eukaryota > Metazoa > Arthropoda > Insecta > Hymenoptera > Apidae > Eufriesea > Eufriesea mexicana. The sequence goes on along the minus strand of NW_016975672.1, from coordinate 519 downwards.
TTTGTGCGATACATTCCATTGCGCTAGATTTCTGCGCTCTTCTCCGCCGTAGGATATACTGCATAGCGCTGGGGAGGCCAGCAATAGTGGTCTTGGCTGGTTAGCTTGAGGTACGCTACGTTTGGCTGTGTTATGTTTGGTGAGGATAGAATAGGATAGTTCATGCTTTTGTGCTATACACTGCTGTCCGCGGATATCTGCACTCTACTTTGTTGCAATATTTTCTGCATGGCTCTGGCGAGGACAGCAATAGTGGTATGTGCACGTTTGGCTGGGTTATATTACGTATAGTTTGATTAAGATGTGTCAAGCTCGGTCTGTTTATCTTTGACTTCCGTGCTATGCACCGCTATTCGGTGGGTTTCCGCCCTCTAACATGCTACAATATGCTCTGCTTGGCTTTGTGGTGTCCTGTTATGGTGGTCTCCGCCCGTTAACTTGAGTAAGGTTACGTTCCGTTAGATTAGGTTACGTAGGCTCGGTTAGGATTTCATTAACTTTTGTGCTATAAACTGCTAT
>NW_016975671.1:0-648 GCF_001483705.2 Eufriesea mexicana | reverse complement strand
AGACGTAAAGTAACCTAACTCGTCCTAACGTACCACGACCACAATTGGTGGCCTCTCCAGAGTAAGGCAGGTCATATTAGAGGATAGCTGAGTGCAGCAATCCATAGTAGAGCAGTGGATAGCTGATAAGTCAAATGTACCCTAGCCTAAAACAAACTAACCTGAACTATCTGAACTCAGCATACCTCAACGTAACGTGCCGCGACCACTACTGCTAGTAGACATGAAGAGCATATTAGAGTAGAGTAAATCGGCGAAGACCACAGATAAGCAGTGCATAAAAGAAAGCCGAAGCTACCCTAATCTAGCACATACTAACCAAACATAACCAAACGGAACATATTTCAATCTAACGTGCTGGGACCGCCGTTGCTGGCCTACAATGAGCCGGGCAGAACGTATTAGAAAAAAGTGGAGCGTAGAAATTCATAGAATGTCAATGTTCGGCCCAAAAGTCGAAGCTACCCTAATCTAGCACACCCTAACCTGACATAGCCAGACGTAACGTACCTCAACCTAACCAGCCGCCGCCGCAGTTTCTGGCCTCCCCGGAGCCGACAGGGACATGCTAGAGGACAGCATGGAACAGAAATCCATAGAGCAGCAGTGTACTGCGGGAAAGTCTAGTTTATCCTGTTCTAAACCAAA
>NW_016975670.1:0-363 GCF_001483705.2 Eufriesea mexicana | reverse complement strand
TAGTGCAATGTGGAGCGCAGAAATTCGCCGAGTAGCAGTGTGTAGCACAAAAGCCAAGGATAATCTTACGAAATATAACCTTACCTGACCTAACCAAACGTAGACAAACTCAAATTAACGTGCCGATACTCTTGATGCTGGCACTCCCAGAGGCAAGCTGAATATATTAGAGCACAGTTGAGTTCAGGTATCCGCCGCGTTGCAGTGTATGGCGCAAGAGTCGTATCAAACCCCTCCTAACCTAACCAAACGTAACGTAACCAAACGTAACCTAACTACACCTAACGAGACCCAATCACTATTGCGGGACACCGCAGGGCCACACAGAACATATAAGGTGAGTGTAGAGAGCAGAATTCCTTA
>NW_016975669.1:0-511 GCF_001483705.2 Eufriesea mexicana | reverse complement strand
ACTGCTTCTCGGTGGATTTCTGCAATCTACTTTATTCTAGTATGTGCTGCTTGGCTCTGAGGAAATCAGCAATAGCGGTCTCGGCACGTTAGGTTGAGATACATTACGTACAGCTTACGTTTGGCCAGGTTAGGAAAGGTAAGTTCTGACTTTTGTGTCATACACCGCCATCCGGTGGATTTCCTCGCTCTGCATTGCTCTGATATGCTCTGCATGGCTTTGGGGAGGCCAGCAACACTAATCTCGGCACCTTGTGTTGAGCTATACTACGTTCCTTTAGGTTAGGTTAGGAGAGGTTAGGATAGGGTATCTTCCACTTTTGTGCTGTACACTGCAATGCGTTGGATTTCTTCACTCTTCTGTGCTGTAGTATATTCTGATTGTCTATGGGAGGCCAGCTGTATTGGTCTGCGCACGTTGGCCTGATATAGGATACGTTCTGTTATGGTACGTATGGTTATGTTAGGATAGTGTAGCTCCAACTATCGTGCTGTGCACTGCGATTCTATGG
>NW_016975668.1:0-528 GCF_001483705.2 Eufriesea mexicana | reverse complement strand
CTTGCCCTATTCACTGCAATGCGGTAGATTTCTGCGCTATTCTGTACCCTGGTACAATCCTCTGGTCTCTGCGGGGTCGAGCAACCGCGGTCTCGTCAAGTTAGATTGAGTCTACGTTCGGACATGTCACGTTTGGCTAGGTTTGGACTGGCTACATTGACTTTTGTCCCTTACACTGCTGTTCAATGGATTTCTGTGACCTACCGTGCTATACTGAATGCTGCTTTGCTCCGGGGAGGCCAGGAACAGTGGTCGCGGCACGTCATGTTGTATTACGCTGCGTTTGGTTAGGTTAGATTAGGTCAGGTTAGGTTAGGGTATCAAGGAGCTGGATCAGGAGCGGAGGCTGGTAATCGTCGACCCCGCGCCCGCTCGAAATGCGCGTGCGTCCGCGCGCTCCGGAGCAGCGGCACCGGCGCCCGAGTTCGGTATGGAGTCTGCCTCCGCGGCACTAAGTCTCCGAAACGACGAAAAGTTCGAGGAGCTCGTACGTACGCTCCCCGTGGCGGACGGGCGGGATGCGCCTGC
>NW_016975667.1:0-541 GCF_001483705.2 Eufriesea mexicana | reverse complement strand
CATAATTCTCTGAACATTAATAATTTCTAATTTTAATACTGCTTCATCAGTAACAAATAATTTTAATTTACCTGTCATAGTCTTTGCTTTATTTTCAAATTTTTATTTAGATTTATCACCGTATAGACCAATTAAATTAAAACTTCTTCGAAATATTTCATTTGAATCACTTTGACTTAATGTTCGTTTAACTCTTGTAGTTTCCATATCTCTTCTATTTGTAATTAATACTTCTGCGTCACTTTTTTGCCTTGTAGTATCATTTACTAAACCATATGCACCACCTTATCTATAATAAACTGAATGAAATCTGCATATGTATCTAATACTGCATTACCAGTCAGTACCAGTCAGTCAGTGAGAGGAGTCAGTCAATAATATTCGAGAAGTTCAGAAGAGTTATCCGAATCTACTACATAAAATGCAGTCCACTATAAATACAACGTTCCTCAAGAATTTTGGTTCGTCATTAACCGTCGCCAACTGAGGACGACCTATTGACGATATACATAATTAATGTAATACTTAAATTAAACATCCT
>NW_016975666.1:0-1655 GCF_001483705.2 Eufriesea mexicana | reverse complement strand
TCGGTGCATTTCTGCTCTCTACTGCGCTCTAGCATGTTCTCCTTGGCAAAGGATAGCAGTTATCTTCTCGGCACGTTAATTTGTGTTAGGCTACATTCGGTTAGGTTATGCTTGGACAGGTTATGCCAGGATATCTTCGACTCTTGCGCTATGCGGTGCAATTCGGTGGATACCTGCGCTCTGCTATTCTCCAATGCTTTCTGCAGGCCAGCGATAGTGTCTTCGGCACTTTCGGTTTGTTTCGGTTACGCCCGGTTATGTTACGTCTGATTAGGCTGGGAGAGGGTGGCTGTGACTTTTGCACTATACGCTGCGATTTTATGAATTTCTGCGCTCTTCTCTCCTCTTATATTTTCTGTTTGGCTCTGGGGAGAGCAGCTATAGAGGTCTCGCCACTTAAAGCTGTGTTGTGTCACGTTTGGTTACGTTTGATAGTATAGCTCTGAATTTTTGCTGAACACTGCTCTTCGGTGCATTTCTGCTCTCTACTGCGCTCTAGCATGTTCTCCTTGGCAAAGGATAGCAGTTATCTTCTCGGCACGTTAATTTGTGTTAGGCTACATTCGGTTAGGTTATGCTTGGACAGGTTATGCCAGGATATCTTCGACTCTTGCGCTATGCGGTGCAATTCGGTGGATACCTGCGCTCTGCTATTCTCCAATGCTTTCTGCAGGCCAGCGATAGTGTCTTCGGCACTTTCGGTTTGTTTCGGTTACGCCCGGTTATGTTACGTCTGATTAGGCTGGGAGAGGGTGGCTGTGACTTTTGCACTATACGCTGCGATTTTATGAATTTCTGCGCTCTTCTCTCCTCTTATATTTTCTGTTTGGCTCTGGGGAGAGCAGCTATAGAGGTCTCGCCACTTAAAGCTGTGTTGTGTCACGTTTGGTTACGTTACGTTTGAATAGTTCAGAATGGGACTGCTTTGGCTATTGTATTGTACATAGGAATTCGGTGGTTTCTGCTCTCTACTCTGCTCTAGCTTGTTCTGCTTCACCCTGGGCAGGCGAACAATTGTGGCCTCGGCACGTTACGTTTATGCAGATGCCTATGTTTACGTTACGTTTGGTGCGGTTAGGAACGATGGCTCTGGCTTTCGTGTTTTACACTGCATTTCGGCGGATTTCTGCGCACTACTGTGCTCAAATGTGTTCTGCATGGCTCCGTGGATGCCAGAAATAGGGTTCCCGGTATGTAATGTTTAGCTAAGCTACGTTTGGTATGGTTAGGTTAGGTTAGACTTGATTACGGTCGCTCTGACTTTTGTGATATACGCTTCCTTTCGGCGCCTTTCTGTACTCTATATGTGTTTACTGCACCCTGCCCGACTCTGAGTTGGCAGCATAGGGGCCGTGTCACGATATGTTGTGCCACTTTGCGCATGCTTATGTTAGGTTAGGCTAAGCTTTGCTGGAATATCTTAGACTCTCGTGCTGTGCGCTGTCATAAGGTAGATTTCAGCGCTATAATCTCTTCTAATATGTTCTGCTTGGCACAGGGGAGGCCAGCAATCGTGGTCGCGGCACGTGACTTTGAGTTATGTTACGTTTGGTTAAGTTACGCCAGCTTTGGGCAGGTATTGACAGCATTGGCCTTTCGCTACAAACTGCTATTCTATGGAATCCTGCGCTATAAAGTGCTCTATCTTACTGTGC
>NW_016975665.1:0-585 GCF_001483705.2 Eufriesea mexicana | reverse complement strand
AGAGATGGGCGAAAAGCAGTGTATAGCACAAGAGTCAAATCTATCCTATCCTAACCTCACCGAGCGTAACACAACCGCACGTAGCACAGCTCAATCAATGGTGTCGAGACCACCGTTGCTGGAACCCCCAGGGCCAAGCAGAACATACTAGAGCACACTAGAGCGAAGAAGCCCGCCGAATAGCAGAGTATAGCACAAAATTCAAAGCTATCATGTCCTAATAAGTCCAATCACAACATAGCTGAACGTAACATAACGCAACGTAACGTAACGCGACCGCTATTGCTGGAATCCCCAGAGCCAAGCAGGATATATCAGAGCACACTAGAGCGCAGGAATCCACCGCATTGTATGAATCGCAGAAAAGCCGTAGATGACACAACCTAATCTGCCCTTACCTAACCCTACCAAACGTAGCATAGCTCAACGCAACGTGACGCGCCCACTGCTTCCGGCCTCCCCAGAGCCAAGCAGAATATAGTAGAGCACATTAGGTCGCAGAGGACCACCGAATAGCAGTGTATGGCACGAAAGTCAAAGCTACCCCAACCAAACCTAACCTAACCTGGCCCATCCGTACGTAAT
>NW_016975664.1:0-340 GCF_001483705.2 Eufriesea mexicana | reverse complement strand
ATACTATATCATTGCAATGGCTATAGCACGCCAAAAGTATTTTTCCTCCTTATTTATGCAAGAAAGATAGCGCACCACGATATTAGCCGAAAATGTCAATAAAATTGAATTTTCCAGCCAGATTATACAATATTGCAATGGCTATAGTACGCCAAAAGTATCTTTCCTCCATGATTATGCAAGGAAGCTAGCTCACCACGATATTTGTCGAAACTGTCATAAAAATTGCACTTTCCAGCCCGATTCCAGAGCATTGCAACGGCTATAGCACGCCAAGAGATTCTTCCCAGAGTATTTATGCAAGAAAGTTAGCTCTCCACGATATTAGTAAAAAATGACA
>NW_016975663.1:0-1077 GCF_001483705.2 Eufriesea mexicana | reverse complement strand
ATCCCCGAGAAGCGGCGCCCCGTCTTACCGACGGCTCCCTTCGGCGCACTCGTGGGCACCCTCCCGGGCAGTAGCGGGGCAGCGGCCGCCTTCAGCTGCGCTCGCTTCTCGCGCCTACCGATGACGAGAGACCAGCTGGCATGTGCGTCCTTTCCGGCTACGACCGAGGCCGCGACCGGGTCCTTCGCCTGGGCGTCAGCGGGCCCGCCACGGGCAATGCCCGCGACAGAGTCCGCCGCGGCCACCAGTACAGGCCGCGCGCGCAGGCCGGAGTTGGAGCTCGCTTGCTCCGGCGCACGGGCAGGCGCATCCCGCCCGGCCGCCACGAGGATCTTACGCACGATCTCCTCGAACTTTTCGTCGATTCGGAGACTGAGTACCGCGAAGGCAGCATCCATACCGAACTCGGTCGCCGGTGCCGCTTCTCCGGCGCCCGCGGACGCACGCACATTTGCAGCGGGCGGGGGGTCGACGATTACCCGCCTCCGCTCCTGATCCAGCTCCGCGCGCAAGGAGGCGATGACCGCCTGCTGGGAGGCGTCGTTCTCCGCAAGTCAGCTATAACCGCCTGCTGGGGGACGTCCTTCTTCAGCAGACCGGCGATCTGCGCCATCAGTACGCGGACCAACTCCGCCATCGTCACCTGGGCACGACCGGCTGTTACTTGGAGACTCATCTCCCAACCGGCCGAATCGGCCACACTGGCGCACAAACGGAAGGCGCGAACGTATGGGCCGTGCAGGTTTTTGCTCTTGTCTGCCATCGTCTCTATCCTCGCGCAATTCTCGGATATGACGGCAGACAGTTCCACAACAGACGGCGGACGGTGCACTCTGACGAGCTCCTCCCGTGAAGGGAGGGTGCCTTCGCCCGGCTTATGCTCGTGGGTTTCGGGGCGAGATCAATACCATCCAAACCTTCGAATCGGTCATATTCATCCAACACCGACCTCCGCGGCCGCTTCGCCGTCTTCGCGGAAGATACCCACAAAGACGACGTTTCGCCGCCGCCCGAGACGCTGACGGCACCTGCGAAGGCGGAGCACTCCCCCTCGAGGTCTGCTGGCAGTATCTTGCG
>NW_016975662.1:0-1102 GCF_001483705.2 Eufriesea mexicana | reverse complement strand
GAAAGTTCACTCACCACGATATTAGCCTAAATTTTCAACAAAATTGAATTTTCCATCCAGATTGTATAGCATGGCGAAGGCTGTAGCAAGACAATAGAATCATTCATCCTTTTTTATGCGAGAATGTGATCTCACCACGATATTAGCCGAAAATGTCATTAAAATTGAATTTTCCAACCAGTCTCTATATCATTGCAATGTCTACAGCACGCCAATAGAATCTACCCTGCTTATTTAAGCAAGGAAGGTAGCTCACCAGGATATTAGTCGAAAATGTCAGTAAAATTGAATTTTCCAACCAGATTCTATATCATTGCAATGTCTACAGCACGCCAATAGAATCTACCCTGCTTATTTAAGCAAGGAAGGTAGCTCACCAGGATATTAGTCGAAAATGTCAATAAAATTGAACTTTCCGGCCAGATTCTATAACATTGCAATTGTAATAGCTTGCCAATATAGTATTTCCTCCTTGTTTATGCAAGAAAGTTAGCTCACCACGATATTAGTCGAAAATGTCAATAAAATTGAACTTTCCGGCCAGATTCTATAACATTGCAATTGTAATAGCTTGCCAATATAGTATTTCCTCCTTGTTTATGCTAGAAAGTTACCTCACTACGATATTAGTCAAAAATGTCAGTAAAATTGAATTTTCCACCCAGATTCAATAGCATGGCGAAGGCTGTAGCAAGGCAATAGAATCATTCATCCTTATTTATGCAAGAAAGTTAGCTCACTACGATATTAACCGAAAATGTCAATAAAATTGAATTTCCCAACCTCATTCTATTTCATTGCAATGTCTATACCATGCCAATAGATTCCAAACTCCTTATTTATGCAAGAAAGATAGCTCATCACGATACTAGTCCAAACTGTCAATAAAATTGAACTTTCCAGAGAGAATCCAGAGCATTGCAATGGCTATAGCACGCCCATAGAATCTAAGCCCCTTATTTATGCAAGATATACAGCTTTCCACGATATTAGTCAAAAATGTTAATAAAATTGAGTTCTCCAACCACACTCTATATCATTGCAATGTCTACAGCACGCCAATAAAATCTACCCTGCCTATTTATGCAAGAAAGGTAGCTCA
>NW_016975661.1:0-223 GCF_001483705.2 Eufriesea mexicana | reverse complement strand
CTATGACAGCTTATAGATTTTGAATAGACTTATTCTCTGGCAAGTAGATGGCTGTATTTGCCACTGTATTGAAGGCGTTAGGCGATCTCATCACCACGCTATGACAGCTTGTAGATTTTGAAAGACTTATTCTCTTGCAAATAGATGGGTGTACTTGCCATTGGATTGAAGGCGTTCGGCGATCTATTCAACAAGCTATAGGAGGTTATAGATTTTGAATAGA
>NW_016975660.1:0-519 GCF_001483705.2 Eufriesea mexicana | reverse complement strand
AAACATAGCCGAACACAACATAACGTGCCGCGAATAGTATTGCCGGCATCCACAGATCCAAGCAGAAAACGTTAGTGGAGGGTAGAACGCTAAAATCCATAAAATCGCAGTGTATATGAGGAAAGTCAAAGCTAGCCAAGCCGAACCCAAGCCAACGCAACATAAGCAAACATAGCCTAACTCACACTACCGTGCCGAGGCTATGACTGCTGCACTCCACAGAGCCAAGAAGGACATACTAGAGCACAGTAGAGCGCAGAAGTCCACAGAAATGCAGTATACGGCGCAAAAGTTAGGCTATCCTATAGAAACTAAGTCTAAGCCAACCTAAGCGAAAGTAACCTGACCCAACGTAGCGTGCCGAGGCCACTAATGCTGGCCTTCTTACGGACAAGATATACATATTAGAGCACTGTAGGGTGCAGCTATTTACCGAATAGCAGACTATAGCATTCGGGCCAAAGCAATCCTCTCCTAACTTAGCCAGTGGTAACATAACTAAACGCAACCTAATTCAGC
>NW_016975659.1:0-560 GCF_001483705.2 Eufriesea mexicana | reverse complement strand
TATAGGCAGTGCAAAGCTGTAGACTCTTCCTGGAAAATTCAATTCTATTGACATTTTCGATTAATATCGTGGTGAGACAACTTTATTGTATAAATACGGAGGAAAGATTCAATTGTCGTGCCATAGCCGTCGCAATGCTATAGAATCTGCCTGGAAAGAACTATTTTGTTGACATTTTCGACTAATATCGTGGTGAGCGAACTTTCATGCATAAACAAGGAGGAAGGATGCTTTTTGAGTGCTACTGCCATTGCAATGTGATAGATTGTGGGCGGAAAATACAATTTTGTTGACATTTTTGTTGACATTTTCGACTAATATCGTGGTGAGCTAACTTCCTTGCATAAGTAATGAGGAAAGATGCTTTTTGAGTGCTATAGCCATCGCAATGGTATAGATTGAGGCTGGAAAATACAATTTTGTTGACATTTTCGACTAATATCGTAGTGAGCAAACTCTCTTGCTTAAATAAGTGGAAAAGATTCTGTTGGCGTGCAATTGGCATTGCATGCTATAGAATTCTCCTGGAAAATAAAATTTCATTGACAATTTCCACTAAT
>NW_016975658.1:0-1356 GCF_001483705.2 Eufriesea mexicana | reverse complement strand
ATGTACGAATGTATGGATGTACGAATGTATGGATGTACGGATGTATGGATGTATGTATGTATACCTGTATGGATGTATGGATGGATGGATGGATGAGTGGATGGATGGATGGATGCATGTATGGATGTACGTATGTATGAATGTATGGATGTAAGAATGTATGGATGTATGCAAGTATGGATGTATGGATGAATGGACGTATGGGTGTACGAATGTATGGATGTACCGATGAATGGATGTATGGATGGATGGATGGATGGATGAATGTACGAATGTATGGATATACGGATGTATGGGTGTATGCATGTATATCTGTATGGATGTATGGATGGATGGATGTATGTGTGGATGAATAGATGTATGGATCGATGGGTGTATGGATGGGTGCTTGTATGGATGGATGGATGTATGGATCGATTGATGTATGCATGGGTGGATGTGTGGATGTGTGGATGTATGCATGGATAGATGTATGGAAAGGTGGATGTGTGGATGGATGTATGTATGGATGAATGGTTCTTTGGATTGATGGATGTATGGGTGGACTGATGTATTGATGGACGAATGTACGGAAGTATGGATGCATGGATGTATGGCTGTGTGCTTGTATGGATGTATGGATGTATCGAATGATGGACGTACGAATGGATGCATTTATGGAAGTACGGATGTTTGGATGTATGGATGTATGCATGTATGTGTGTCTGTATGAATGGATGTATGGATTTAACAATGTATGGATGTATGCATGTATGGATGTATGGATGTATGGACGTATGGATGTACGAATATACGGATGTACGTATGTATGGATTTATGGATGGATGGATGGATGTATGGATGTATGGAAGTATGGATGGATGGATGTATGTATATATGGATGTACGAATGTATGGATGTACGAATGTATGGATGTATGTATGTATATCTGTATGGATGTATGGGCGGATGCATGTATGAGTGGACGGATGGGTTGGATGGATGTATGAGTGGATGGATGTATGAGTGGATGGATGTATGGATGGCTGCATGCATGGATGTATGTATGGACGCATTTTCGGATGTACCTATGGATGTATGTATGGATGAGTGTATGGGGTTATGCGTGGTTGTATGGATGTACGGATGGATGGATGAGTGCATGGATGGGTGGATTTATGGTTGTATGGATGTGTGGATGTATGGATGTACGTATGGATGAATGTACTGGTGTATGTTTGGTTGTATGTGTTTATGTCTGTATGGGTGCATGTATGGATGGATGGATGGGTGGATGGATGTGTGAATGGATTCATGTATGGATCGATCGATGTATGGATGGTTGGATGTACGAGTGGATGGATGTATGGAGGTATT
>NW_016975657.1:0-545 GCF_001483705.2 Eufriesea mexicana | reverse complement strand
TTAGCAGTTTTGTAACTGAAAAGTCGAAGATACCCTAACATAACCTGGCATAACCTAACTTAGTCAAACGAAGCATAAATCAATATAAAGTACGGCGTCAGATATTGATGGCCCTGACAAGCAGATCATATTAGACCGCTTTAGTGCGCAGTAATCCACCGAATAGCAATGAATAGCACAAAGGTCGAAGTAGCATATCCTAAGATAGCCAAACGTAAGACCATAGCGTAACACAACCTAACTGGTCGCGAACACTATTGCTGACTTCCACGCGGACAAGCCGAATGTACTTGGGAGCATTTGTGCGCAGAAATACATCGCACTTTACTGAATAGCAGAAGAGTCGAAGATATACTAACATAACCTAACATAACCACACGTAGCATCTCTCAACATAACGTGCCGAGGACACTGCACCTGGCCTGCCTATAGCCTAGCAGAATGTAGTACAGCGCAGTAGAACACAGAAATCTGCCGAATAACAGGGTATAGCAGGAAGGTCGAAGCTTTCCTGGCCAAGCATAACCCAAATTTGCCTACCCAAA
>NW_016975656.1:334-654 GCF_001483705.2 Eufriesea mexicana | reverse complement strand
TGGTCCGACGATCTGGGGTTCCCGCGCGAGGAGTTGGGCTGTGCGGCCCTTCGGATGGGTGCGTGGAGCACTGCCACTTGACCGGACGGCATCCCAGGCCGAGCATTTGCACTGACCCTGGAGGCGTTGGGTGACCGTCTGCGGCGGCTGTTCGTCAGCAGTCTCAGGACCGGTCGCTTCCCGGCATGTTGGAAGAGAGCGAGGGTCGTGGTGATCCAGAAACCGGGGAAGCCGCCGGGCCCACGGAAGGCATACCGGCCGATATGCCTACTCGACGAGGCGGGCAAGCTCTTCGAGCGCGTTCTAGCTGCCCGCCTCCG
>NW_016975656.1:0-245 GCF_001483705.2 Eufriesea mexicana | reverse complement strand
AGCGCGTTCGTACCATGTCGGAGGCGGCCGTTGACCGGTGCGGGGTGGTGCTGGCGGTCGGTGAGGATATAGCTAACGCCGTCAACTCCTTGCCCTGGGCCGTCATCCGGTGTGCCCTGTTGTACCGCAGGGTTCCCCAATATATGATGGCGGTGTTCGGCGACTATTTGGCGGAGCGCCCCATCGAGTATCCCGGACGATGCTCAACCGTCGTGCGGGCGACCAACTGCGGTGATCCACAGGGA
>NW_016975655.1:0-1045 GCF_001483705.2 Eufriesea mexicana | reverse complement strand
CAGCAGTAGTGGTCTCGACACGTCACGCTTAGTTAGGTTACGTTCGGCAATACTACGTTCGGAGAGCTTACGATGGTGTAGCTTCGACTTTAGTGCTTTACACTGGTATTCAGTGGATTTCTGAGCTCTACTGTGCTCTGCTGCACTCTGAACGACTCTGGGGAGGACAGTAGTTGTGGTCTCTGCACGTTATGTTCATTTATGCTACGTTCGGTTATGGTACGTTTGGCTAGGCTAGGAGAGGATAGCATTGACTTTTGTGACATACACTGCTATTCGGTGGACTACTGCGCTATACTGATCTCTAACATGGCCTGCCTGGCTCTCGGAAGGCCAGCAATATTGGTCTCGGCATGTCGGGTTGAGTTTGGCTACGTTTGCTTAGGCAATGTTTGTTGGGGTTATGTTTGGGTAGCTTTGACTTTCTTGGCACACACTGTTGTTCGGTGCATTTCTGCGCCCTACTGTGCTCTACTATATTCTGCTCTACTCCTGGGAAGTCATCAATAATTGTGGCTGCCCGTTATGTTAGGTTAGGTTACTTTTGGCTGTGTTACGCTTGGTTAGGTTAGGAGAGGATAGCTTTGACTTTTATGCTATACTCTGGTATTCGGTGGATTTCTGCTGTGCATAGTGATCTGATATGTTCAGCTTGGCTCTGGGGAAGACCGCACTAGTGATCTCGAAACGTCATGCTCTGTTATTTTACGTAAGGATAGTTAAGGTTGTGACATGTTATGTTATGTTTTCTTTACTTTTGCGTTTTACACTGCAACGCCTCGGACTTCTAAGATTTACTGTGCTCCAGTATATTCTGCTCGGCTTGGGGAGATCAGCAATAGCGGTGTAGGGCCGTTAGGTGTAGATAGCTTGCGTTTGGTTAAGCTACGTTTGGTTAGGTTAGGCTGTGACAGCTTTGGCTTTTGTGCTATACACTCCTATTCGGTGGACTTCTGCGATCTATTGTTACCTAATATGCTCTGCTTTGCTCTGGGGGCGCAAGAAACTGAGGGCGCGGCACGTTATGTAGAGATATGTTACGTCT
>NW_016975654.1:0-717 GCF_001483705.2 Eufriesea mexicana | reverse complement strand
AAAGTTAGCTCACCACGATATTAGTCGAAAATGTCAATTAAATTTTATTTTCCAGACAGATTCCATAGCGTTGCAATGGCTATAGCATGCCAATATGATATTTCTTCCTTATTTATGCAAGAAAGACAGCTTACCACGTTATTAAGCGAAAATTTCAGTAATAAGATGGTTCAGCAAGATATCAGTCGAAAATGTCTATAAAAATGAGTTTTCTAACCTGATTCTACTGCATAGCATTGGCTATAGCACGACAATAGGATATTTCGTCCTTAATTATGCAAGAAAGTTAGCCGACAACGATATCAGTCGAAAATGTCAATAAAATTTTATTTTCCAGCCTGGTTGGATAGTATTGCAATGGCTAAATCACGCCAATACGATATTTCTTCCTTAAGTATGCAAGAGAGTTAGCTCACCACGATATTAGTCGAAAATGTCAATAAAATTTAATTTTCCAGCCAGGTTCGATAGTATTGCAATGGCTAAATCACGCCAATACGATATTTCTTCCTTAAGTATGCAAGAGAGTTAGCTCACCACGATATTAGTCGAAAATGTCAATAAAATTTTATTTTCCAGCCTGGTTGGATAGTATTGCAATGGCTAAAGCCCGCCAATAGGATATTTCATCCTTATTTACGCAAAAGTTAGCTTACCACGATATTAATCGAAAATGTCAATAAAATTGAACTTTCCAGACAGATTCTATAGCATTGC
>NW_016975653.1:0-532 GCF_001483705.2 Eufriesea mexicana | reverse complement strand
CCTTACTTATGCAAGGAAGTTGGCTCACCACGATATTAGTCGATAATATCAATAAAATTGAACTATCCAGCCCGATTCTGCATCGCTGCAATGGCTATAGCAGGCCAAATGTATCTTTCCTTCTTACTTATGCAAGGAAGTTGGCTTACCACGCTATTAGTAGAAAATGTCAATAAAATTGAATTTTCCCGCAAGATTCTATAGCATTGCTATAGCAATAGCTCGCCAATAGAATCTGTCCTCCATGTTTATGCAAGAAAGTTATCTCACCACGATAGTAGCCGAATTCTCACCACGATATTAGCCGAATATGTCAATAAAATTGAATTTTCCAGGAAGATTCTATAGCATTGCAATGCCTATAGCACGCCAATAGGTTCTTTCCTCCTTGTCTATGCAAGAAAGTCAACCCACCACGACACTAGTCGAAAATATCAATAAAATTGGACTTTGCAGCCCGATTCTGCATCGCTGCAATGGCTATAGCAGGCCAAAAGTATCTTTCCTCCTTACTTATGCAAGGAAGTTGGCT
>NW_016975652.1:0-265 GCF_001483705.2 Eufriesea mexicana | reverse complement strand
ACCTTAGTAAAGGTTAGGATGGGGTAGCTTTCACTCTTGTGCTATACACTGATATTCGGTGTACTTCTGTGATCTACCGTGCACTGATATGCTCTGCTTTGCTCTGTGGACACAGAAATCGTGGCCGAGGCACGTTGTCTTGAGTTTCGTTATTTTCGGCTGAGTTATGTTACTCTGGGTTAGGCTGGTATAGCTTCGTCTTTTCTGCTATTCACTGAGATTCTACGGACTTCTACGCTCTACTATCCTATTGTATATTCTGTGT
>NW_016975651.1:564-912 GCF_001483705.2 Eufriesea mexicana | reverse complement strand
CATTGCAGTGCTATAGAATATGGCTGGAAAATTAAATTTTATTGACATTTCCGACTAATATCGGGGTGAGCTTACTATTTTCGATAAATAAGGACGAAAGATCATATTGGCGTGCTGTAGCCATTGCAGTGCTATAAAATCTGCCTGGAATATTTAATTTTATTAACATTTTCTGCTAATATCTTGGTGAGCTTACTTTGTTGCAGAAATAAGGTGGGAGGATTCTACTGGCGTGCTATAGCCATTGCAATGCTGTAGAAACTGCTCCAAAAATTCAATTTTATTGACAATTTCGACTAACATCGTAGTGTGGTAACCTTCTTGCATAAATAAGGAGGAAAGATTCTA
>NW_016975651.1:0-552 GCF_001483705.2 Eufriesea mexicana | reverse complement strand
CGCGCTATAGCCATTGCAATTCTGTAGAATATGGCTGGAATATTCAATCTTACCGACATTATCGACTAATATCGTGTTGACCTAACTTTCTTGCATATGTAAGGAGGAAAGATTGTGCTGGCGAGCTACAGCCAGTGCAATGCTGTAGAATCTGGCTGGAAAATAAAATTTAATTGACATTTTCCGTTATATCGTGATGAGATAACTTTCTTGCATAAATAAGGAGGAAAGATACTATTCACGCTATAACCATTGCAGTGCTATAGAATCTGGCTGAAAAATTATATTTTATTGACATTTTCGACTTATAACGTGGTGAGCTAACTTTCTTGCATAAATATGGCGGAAGGATACTATTGGCGTGCTATAGCCATTGCAAAGCTATAGAGCCTGCCTCGAAAATTCAATTTTATTGATAATTTCCACTAATATTCTAGTGTGGTAACCTTCTTGCATAAATAAGGAGGAAAGATTCCAATGGCGCGCTAAAGCCACTGCAATTCTGTAGAATATGGCTGGAATATTCAATCTTACTGACATTATCGACTATTA
>NW_016975650.1:0-1235 GCF_001483705.2 Eufriesea mexicana | reverse complement strand
TTTTGGCGTGCTAAAACCGTTGCAATGATGTGGAATGTGCCTGGCAGATTCAATTTTATTGACGTTTTGCACTAATATTGTGGTGAACTATCTTTCTTGCGTAAATAAAGCGGAAAGATAGGATTGGCGTGCTATTGCCATTGCAATGCCAAAGAATCTTGCTGGAAAATTCAATTTTAATTTGCTGGAAAATTCAATTTCAATGACATTTTCCTCTAATATCGTGGTGAGCTATCTTTCTTGCGTAAACAAGGAGGATAGATAATATTGGCGTGTTACAGCCATTGCAATGCACTGGAATCTGGCTGCAAAGTTCATTTTTATTGACAGTATCGACTAATATCGGTGCGCGCTAACTTTCTTGCGTAAATAAAGAGTTTAGATTCTATTGGCGTGCTATAGACATTGCAATGATATAGAATGTTGTTGGAAAATTCAATTTTATTGACATTTTCGGTTAGTATAGTTGGGAGCTGGCTTTCTTGCATAAATAAGGAGGAAAGATGTTATTGGCGTGCTATAGGCATTGCAATGCGATAGAATCGCCCTGGAAAATTCAATTCTATTGTCATTTTCGACCTATACCGTGGTGAGCTATCTTCCTTGCATACGTAAGGCGGAAAAATCCTTTTGGAGTGCTGCAGCCACCGCAATGCAGAAGAATCTGTCTGGAAAATTCAATTTTATTGATATTTTTGACTAATATCGTGGTGAGCTAACTTTCTTGCATGAATAAGGGGGAAGGATTCTATTGGCGTGTTATACCCGCTGAAATGCTCTGGAATCCGGCTGGAAAATTCAATTTTATTGACATTTTCGTCCAATATCGTGGTGCGCTACCTTTCTTGCATAAAAAAGGAGGAAAGATACTTTTGGCGTGCTTTAGCCATTGGAATGATATAGAATGTTGTTGGAAAATTCAATTTTATTGACATTTTCGACTGATATCGTATGTGAGCTAACTTTCTTCCATAAATCAGGAGGAAAGATTCAGTTGGCATGCTATAGGCATTGCAATGCTGTAGAATCTTGCTGGAAAACACAATTTCATTGACATTTTCGTCTAATATCGTGCTGAGCCAACTTCCGTGCATAAATAAGGAGGAAAGGTACTATTGACGTTCTATAGGCACTGCAATGCAATCGAATCGTCGTGGAAAATATAATTTTAGTGTCATTCTCTACTAATATCGTGGTGAGCTAACTTCCTTCCCTAAGTAAGGTGGATAGATACT
>NW_016975649.1:0-552 GCF_001483705.2 Eufriesea mexicana | reverse complement strand
ACAGCCAAGCAGAACATACTAGAGCACAGAACAGCGCAGAAATCACCGAAAAGCAGTGAGAAATGAAAAAGTCGTTGCCATCCTTACCAAACGTAGCCTAGCCTACTTTAACCAAACTTAGCCTAATTCAACCTATCCTGCCACAATCACTATTGCGGGTTTCACAATATTCGAGCAAAGTATAGTAGAGCACAGTAGATAGCTGAAATAAACCGAATATCAGTGTATACCACGAAAGCCAAATCTATCCAAACATAACGAACGAAGACAAAACCTAACCGAACGTAGCCCAACCAAAACTAACGTGCCGGGGCCACTATTACTGACGTCCCCAGAGGCGAGCAGCGTATAGTAGATCAATATAGAGCGTAGGGATCCACCTAATAGCAGCCTGCAGCTCAAAAGACATAACTACCTTGTCCTAACCTAACCAATCGTAACACCACCAAACGTAACCAAATTCCACATAACGCGCCGCGGCCACTATTTCTGGTCTCCCCAGAGCCGGGCAGGGCATATTAGTGGTGAGTAGGGTGCAGAAATCCATGGAAT
>NW_016975648.1:0-538 GCF_001483705.2 Eufriesea mexicana | reverse complement strand
AATAAAATTGAATTTTCGAGACAGATTCTATAGTACCGCAACGGCCATAGCTGGCCAATAGAACCTTTCCTCCGTATTGGTGCAAGAAAGTTACATCACCACGGTATTATTCGAAAATGTCAATAAAGTTGAATTTTCGAGGCAGATACTATAGCATTGTATTGGCTATAGCACGGCAATAGTATCTTTCCTCCTTATTTATATCCTTATTTATACAGGAAACTTAGCTCACGACGATATTAGTCGAAAATGTTAATAAAATTTAATTTTCCAGGCAGATTCTATAGAATTGCAATGGCTATAACACGCCAATAGAATCCTTCCTCCTTATTTATGCAAGAATGTTGGCTCACCACGATATTAGTCGAAGATGTCAATGTAATTGAATTTTCGTGCCAGATCCTACAGCGTTGCAATGGCTATAGCACGCCAATAGATTCTTTCCCAATTATTTATGCATGAAGGTTAGCTCGCTACGATATTTGTCGAAAATGTCAATAAAATTAAATTTTCCATCCAGATACTATAGAATTGCAAT
>NW_016975647.1:0-1703 GCF_001483705.2 Eufriesea mexicana | reverse complement strand
ACCTGGCGAGACCACTATTGCTGACCTTCCCAGAGCCAAGCAGGACACTCTAGTGCACAGTAGAGCGCAGAAATCCACGGCATTCGAGATTACAGCACAAAAGTCGAAGATATCCTATCCAAACGAAAACAACTCTAACACAACCGATCGTAACATAGTCCCATCTAACGCGCCGCAGCCACAGTTTCTGGCCTCCCCAGAGCAAAGCAGAGCATATTAGGTAATAGTAGGCCCCAAAAATCCACCGAGTGGCAGTGCATAGCACAAAAGTCAAAGCAGCCCTGGCCTAAGCTAACCAAACATAACATAACCAAACGTAGCCTAACGCAACCTAACATGCAGCGAAAACAATTTTGCTGGTTCCCGCAGTGCCGAGCGGAACATGCAGGAGCACAGCAGAGCGCTGAAGTTGGACAAATAGCAGAGTATGCCACGAAAACCAAAGCTATGCAAGCCTAACCCGTGCTAACGTAATATAACGAATCGTAGCCTAACTCAACCTAACGTGCCGAGACCACCATTGCCGACCATCACAGTGACAAGCAGGCCATATTAGTGCACAGCAGAACGCGGATATCCACCGAATCACAGTGTATAGCTAAAAGTCAAAGCTATCCTCTCCAAACCTGACCAAACGTAACATAACCAAACGTAACGTAGCAAAGACTGGTGTGCCACAACCTGTATTGCTGGCCTCACGCGGGCCAAGATGTGTATAGCAGAGCAGCGTTGAGCGCAGACGTGCACCAAATGGCAGTGTGTAGCACAAAGGTAAAAGAGTACCTATCATAGCCTGACCAGACGTAACGAAACCAAGGGTAGCCTAACTCATGGTAATGTGCCCAGTCTGCTATTGCTGGCCATCCCTGGGCCAAGCACCACATATTAGAGCGCACTACAGCGCAGTAATCCACCGAAAACTAGTGTATAACACAACAGTCGAAGCCATCCTAACAAAACGTGTCTTAACATAGCCCAAATAAACGTGAAATAAATAAACCTATCCTGCCACGGCCGCTATTGCTGGCCCACGCAGAGCGGAGCAAAGCGTAGTAGAGCGCAGAAATCCACCGAATAACAGTGTATACCACGAAAGTCAATGCTATCCGAAGATAACCCAACCAAACGGTGGCTAACTCAACCTAACGTGCCGAGACCAACATTGCTGGCCTCCCCAGAGCCAAGCAGGGCATATTAGTGCACAGCAGAACGCGGAGATCCACCGAATCACAGTGTATAGAT
Organism: Eufriesea mexicana; assembly: GCF_001483705.2. Lineage (NCBI taxonomy): Eukaryota > Metazoa > Arthropoda > Insecta > Hymenoptera > Apidae > Eufriesea > Eufriesea mexicana. The sequence continues at coordinate 461 of NW_016975647.1, read as the reverse complement.
AAAAGTCAAAGCTCTCCTCTCCAAACCTGACCAAACGTAACGTAGCAAAGACTGGTGCGCCACAACCTGTATTGCTGGCCTCACGAGGGCCAGGATGTGTATAGCAGAGCATCGTTGAGCGCAGACGTGCACCAAATGGCAGTGTGTAGCACAAAAGTAAAAGAGTACCTATCATAGCCCGACCAAACGTAACAAAACCGAGCGCAGCCTAACTCATGGTAATGTGCCCAGTCTGCTATTGCTGGCCATCCCTGGGCCAAGCAGCACATATTAGAGCGCACAACAGCGCAGTAATCCACCGAATAGTAGTGAATAACACAACAGTCGGAGCCATCATAACAAAACGTGTCTTAACATAGCCCAAATAAACGTGACACAAATAAACCTATTCTGCCACGGCCGCTATTGCTGGCGCACGCAGAGCCGAGCAGAGCGTAGTAGAGCGCAGAAATCCACCGAAT
>NW_016975646.1:334-556 GCF_001483705.2 Eufriesea mexicana | reverse complement strand
TAGTCTATAACATGTTATAGCTTGGTGAATAGATCGCCTAACGCTTTCAATCCAATGGCAAGTCCAGCCATTTAATTTCCAGAGAATAGGTCAATTCAAAATCTATGACCTGTTGTAGCATGGTGAATAGATCGCCTAACGCATTCAATCCAATATCAAGTACAGCCATCTACTCGCCAGAGAATGGGTCCATTCAAAATCTATAACCTGTTATAGCTTGGT
>NW_016975646.1:0-281 GCF_001483705.2 Eufriesea mexicana | reverse complement strand
AGAATAGGGCTATTCAATATCTATAATCTGTTATAGCTTGGTGAATACATCGCCTAACGCCTTCAATCCAATGGCAAGTACAGCCATCTTGTTGCCAGAGATTAAGCCTATTCAAAATATATAATCTGCTATAGCTTGGTGAATAGGTCGCCCAACGCCTTCAATCCAATGACATGTACAGACCTCTGCGTGCCAGAAAATAGGTCTAATCAAAATCCATAACCTCTTATAGCTTGGTGAGTAGATCGCCTAACGCCTTCAATGCAATGGCATGCACAGCC
>NW_016975645.1:0-576 GCF_001483705.2 Eufriesea mexicana | reverse complement strand
ACCACTATGACTCGCCTGCCCAGAGCCAAACGGAATATATTAGAGCACAGCAGGTAGTAGAAAACCACCGCAATGCAGTGCACAGCTCAAAAGTTAAATATATCCATCCTAGCAAATATAACACAACCGAACGTAACATGACCCAGTCGAACGCGCCGCGGGCACTATTTCTGACAACCCCAGAGCATAGCAGAGCACATTAGACCACAGTAGAGCGCAGAAATCCATCCAACAGGAGTGTGTAGTACAAAAGTCAAATCTGCCCTAGCCTAACCAACGCAAACGTAACATAACCAAACGCAACCTAACTAAACCTAACGTGCATAGGCCGCTATTGCTGACCTGCTCAGAGAAAGGCAGAATGCACTAGAGCACAGTGGAGCGAAGAATTACGCCGCAATGCATTGGATAGCAGGAAGGTCAAAGACATCCTACCCTAACCTGTCAAAGCCCAACCTAACCAAACGTAGACTATCGCGACACAGCGTGCCGAGGCTACTATTGCTGGCATCTCCAGAGTCAAGCAAAACATATTGGAGCACAGTAGAGCGCAGAAATACCCCGAAAAGCAGTGTA
>NW_016975644.1:0-715 GCF_001483705.2 Eufriesea mexicana | reverse complement strand
GATGTACGGATGTAAGGATGTATGGATGGATGGATGTATGTGTTGATGTATGTATGGATGTAACGATGGATTGATGGATATCTGGACGGATGAATGGAAGGATATGTTTATGGATGGATGGATGTATGGGTGTATGGTCGTATGGTAGGGTGGATGTGTGGATGGATGGACGTATGGATGTATATGTGAATGTATGCATGGATGTATGTATGGATGTTTGTATGGGTGTATGTATGTATGTATGGGTGTATTTAAGGATATATGTATGGATGTAAATATGGATGAATGTATGGCTGTATTTATGGTTGTATGTATTGATGTATGGATGGATGGACGGATTGGTGGATGGATGTGTGGATGTATGGCAGCATCGATAGGTGGATGTACGGATGGATAGAGGTGTGGATGGACGTATCTACGGATGTATGGATGTGTGAATGTATATATGAATGGATGTATGCATGGATGGATGTATGGTTAGGTGGTTTTATGGGTGGGTGGATGGATGTATGTGTGTATGGATGAATGAATGTGTGTATGTATGTAAGAATGTATGTACGGATGTATGTATGGATGAATGTATGCGTGTATGTATGGACCTATGTATTGATGTGTGTATGGATACATGGATGGATGGATGGATGGATGTATAGATGTATGCATGTATGGATGTGTGTGGGTGTATGTATGTATGTGTGGATGTACGTATGGATGT
>NW_016975643.1:0-1011 GCF_001483705.2 Eufriesea mexicana | reverse complement strand
ACAGTGTATAGCACGAAAGCCATAGCTACCCGAACATCACTTAGCCTAACCTAACCTAATCAAACGTAACCTAACTATACCTAACGTGCCGCGAACGCTATTGCTCGTCTCCGCAGGGTCCAGCAGAGTATAGTAGAGCAATGTGGAGCGCAGGAATACGCCGAATAGCCTGTAAAGCAAAGAGTTATAGAAATACTGACCAAGCTTTCCCAACCTGCCCAAACGAAAGGTAACATAACTTAACCTAACGTGCTGAGACAACAATTACTGGCCACCTCAGAGCAATGCAGAGCATACGAGAATGCAGAAGTGCGCAGAAATCCACCGAATAGCATTGAATGGAAATAAAGTCTAAGCTATTCTGTTCCAACATAACCAAACTTGTAATATGCAAACGTAGCCTAACTAAAACCTAAGTCGCCGAGATCACCATTGCTGGCCTCTCCACGGCCAAGCAGAACAAATTAGGGCGCAGTAGGGCGCAGTGGGGTGCAGAAATCAGTGGAAAGTGGTGTATAGCACAAAGGTCTGCTAGGTCTGAACTATCTCATCCTGACCTCACCATACTTTACCGAACGCAGCATAGCTCAACCTAACTTGCCGAGACCACCATAGGTGGCCTGCGCTGAACCATAAAGAATATACCAGAGCACAGCAGAGCGCAGAAGTCCAACGCATTGCACTGTATAGCACAAAGGAATAAAATATCCTGACCTAACATGACCTAACGTAGCCTACACAAACGTAGTGTAGCCAAACGTAACGTGACGAGACCGATATTGCTGGCCTATCCGGCGCCAAGCAGTGCATGTTAGCGCAGAAATCTGCCTCATTGCAGTGCACAGCACAAAAGACAGACATTTCCTGACATAGACCGTCCTTACCTTACCTACCCGAACGTAGTGTATCTAAACATAACATGGCGAAACATATATTGTTGTCCTCCCTAGAGCCAGGCACAGTACATTAGCGCCCATTACAGCGTAGGAATCTACCGAACAGCAATGAAGA
>NW_016975642.1:0-344 GCF_001483705.2 Eufriesea mexicana | reverse complement strand
GGCTGGAAAGTGCAATTTTAATGGCATTTTCGACTATTATCGTGGTGAGCTAACTTCCTTGCACTAGTATGGACGAAAGATCCTTTTGGCGTGCAGTAGTCTTTGCAATGCTGCAGAATCTGGCTGTAAAATACAATTTTATTGACATTTTCTACTAATATCGTGGTGAGATAACTTTCTTGCATAAACAAGGAGGAATGGACCTATTGGCGTGCTATTGCCATTTCAATGCTACAGAATCTGGACCGAAGGTTCTATTTTATTGTCATTTTCTACTAGTTTCGTGGTGAGCTGTCCTCCTTGCATAAACAAGAAGGAAAGATAATATTGGCAAACTGTAACCA
>NW_016975641.1:0-277 GCF_001483705.2 Eufriesea mexicana | reverse complement strand
CCAGTGCCAAGCAGAATATACTAGAGCACAGTGGAGCGCAGAGGGCCACCAAACAGCAGCGTGAAGCAGAAAAGTCGAATATGTACTAACCTAAGATGACCTAACCTAACATATCCAAACGTGGACTAACTAATGCTACCGAGACGAGACCACTATTTCTGTCATCGCCAGAGCAAAACAGAACATATCAGATCGCAGTAGTGAGCAGAATTACAACTAACATCAGCTTACAGCGCAAAAGTGAGAGTAATCCTTGCCTAACCTATTCAAACGTAAC
>NW_016975640.1:0-366 GCF_001483705.2 Eufriesea mexicana | reverse complement strand
GGCGATCTATTCACCAAGCTATAACAGGTTATAGATTTTGAATAGAACAATTCTCTGGCAAGTAGATGGCTGTACTTGCCATTGGTTGAATGCGTTAGGCGACAAATTCACCAAGCTATAACAGGTTATAGATTTTGAATAGAACAATTCTCTGGCATGAAGGTGGCTGTACTTGCCATTGTATTCAAGGCGTTAGGCTTCCTATTCACCAAGCTATAACAGACTACAGATCTTCAGTAGACATATTCTCTGGCAAGAAAATGGCTGTACTTGCATTTGCATTGAAGGCGTTGGGCGACCTCATCACCAAGCAACAACGGATTATAAATTTTGAAAAGACGAATTCTCTGTCAAGTAGATGGCTGT
>NW_016975639.1:255-561 GCF_001483705.2 Eufriesea mexicana | reverse complement strand
CTTCAATCCAATGGCAAATACAGCCGTCTCCTTGCCAGAGAATAGATCTTTTCAAAATCTATAGTGTGTTCTAGCTTGGCGAATAGGTTGCCTAACGCCTTCATCCAATGGCAAGTACTGCCATCTACCTGCCAGAGAATAGGATTATTCAAAATATATAACCTATTAAAGCTTGGTGAATAGATCGACTAACGCCTTCAATTCAATGGCAAGTACAGCCATCTACTTGCCAGAGAATAAGTCTATTCAAAATATACAACCTGTTATAGCGTGGTGAATAGATTGCCGAACGCCATCAATCCAATG
>NW_016975639.1:0-222 GCF_001483705.2 Eufriesea mexicana | reverse complement strand
TATAACCTGTTATAGCATTGTGAATAGGTGGCATAACGCCTTCAATCCAATGGCAAGTACACCCATCAACTTGCCAGAGAATAAGTCTATTCAAAACATATCAGCTGCCATAGCTGTGTGATTAGATCGCATATCGCCTGCAATTCAATGGCAAGTACGGCCAGATACTTGCCAAGGAATAACTCTATTCAAAATCTATAATCTGTTGTAGCTTGGCGAATA
>NW_016975638.1:0-528 GCF_001483705.2 Eufriesea mexicana | reverse complement strand
AGCTACGTTACGTTCGGTTATGTTACGCTTGGTTAGGTTAGGATAGGGTAGCTATGACCTTTGCCCCATGCACCGATATTCGGTGGTATTCTACGCTCTTCATTGCTGTACTACTCTCGGCACAAATCGGTGGAGGCCAGTAATAGCGGTTTCGGTGCGATAGGTCAGTTAGGATATGTTCGGTTGTGTTACATTACTTTGTGTTGGGTTTGGATTGCTTTGACTTTCGTGTCATAAACTGTTGCTCGGCGGACTTCTGCGCTCTCCTGTGCTCTAGTACATTCCGCTTTGCCCTGCGGAGGTCAGCAACAGTAGTCTAGTCTTTAGGATTAGTTTGGTTACGTTTGGTCTTACTATGCTTGCTCATGTTAGGCTAGGGTAGCTATGACTTTTGAGCTGTACACTAATAGTCGGTGGTTTCCTGCGCTCTACTGTGGCCTAATATTCCACGCTTCGCTTCGGGAATTCCAGAAATAGTGGCTGCGGCACGGTTGGTTGCGTTAGCTTAAGTTTGGTTAGGTTTGGTTT
>NW_016975637.1:312-615 GCF_001483705.2 Eufriesea mexicana | reverse complement strand
AATTCAATTTTATTGACATTTTCGACTAATATCGTGGTGAGCTAATTTTGAAGCATAAATAAGCAGAAAAGATTCCATTGGCATGCTATATCCATTGAAATGTTATAGAATCTGACTGGAAAATTAAATGTTATTGACATTTTCGACCAATATCGTGGTGAGCTAATTTTGTTGCATAAATAAGGAGAAAAGATTCTACAGGCGTGCTAGAGTCATTGCAATGCTATAGAATGTGGCTGGAAAATTCAATTTTATCGAAATTTTCGACTAATATCGTGGTGACCTATCTTTCTTGCATATATT
>NW_016975637.1:0-234 GCF_001483705.2 Eufriesea mexicana | reverse complement strand
TCTTATTTACATTTTCGACTAATATCGTGGTGAGCTGGCTTTTTTGCATAAATAATGAGGAAAGACACTATTGGCTTGCTATAGCCATTGCACTGCTATAGAATCTGGCTGGATAATTCAATTTTATTGACATTTTCGACTAATATCGTGTTGACCTACCTCTCTTGCATTTATAAGAAGGAAAGATTCTACTGCCGTGCTATCGCCTTTGCAATGCTATAGAATCTGACTGGA
>NW_016975636.1:0-951 GCF_001483705.2 Eufriesea mexicana | reverse complement strand
ATCCATCCATACATCCATCAATCCATACATTCATACATCCACCCATCCATACATCCAGCCATCCATACATATATTCATCCATACATCCCCACACCCATACCCCCATAAATGCATCCATTCCTACGTCCATCATTCGATTCATTCATCCACCCATACATGCGTACATGCATACAGCCGTACATCCATACATCCATACTTCCGTACATCCGCCCAACCATACCTCAATCCATCCATACATCCATCAATCCAAGCAACCATTCATCCATACATACATCCATCCATACCTCCACCTTTCCATACATCCATCCAACCATACATCCACGCATCCATACATTCACCCATCCATACATCCACCCATCCATACATCCATCGAACCATATATCCATCCATCCATACAAGCACCTATCCATACACCCATCGATCCATACATCTAACCGCCCATACATCCATCCATCCATACATGCATACATCCACAGATCCATACATCCATAAATCCTTAAACTCGTACGTCTATCATTCGACACATCCATCCATCCATACATCCATACATACATACAGCCATACAACCATACATTAATGCATCCAAACAACTGTACATCAATACATCCATCCATCCATATATCCTGCCATTCACACATACATCCATCCATACATCCATGCGTCTACACTAACATACAGCCATAAATGCATACATTCGAACATATATACATACATATATTCATACATACGTACATGCGTCCGTCCATACCTCAATCCATTTACATCCATCCATCCACACAACCATTCATCCATACATACATCCATCCATACATTCACCTTTCCATACATCCATCCGTCCATACATCCACCCATCCATACATCCATCGTACCATACATCCATCCATCCACACTAGCACCCATCCATACATCCATCGATGCATACATCTATCCATCCATACATCCATCCATACA
>NW_016975635.1:0-2988 GCF_001483705.2 Eufriesea mexicana | reverse complement strand
GCACAAGTGTACTACACGCTGCCCCCTTCGCATGAAGCTCATCCTCATCCACGTGGTGCAACATCACAAATTAAATACACAAAAATCACATATCCGTTCTATTGGATTGCCGAAACGAGACTGACAATGAGACACCAGCACGTGGCTCGGCTATGTGACACCCACCTCATCATACTTAAAATATTATTCAGCAGATGTCACGATTATATTATACTACTGTTCCAACAGACAGCCTATAAATTGAATTTCAGTCAAGCAATTAGGAATTACTTCTTCCTCAGATCGAATTCAAATTGTTCAAAGGTTATGTATATTTTCTATGAATTAGACGCACGGGATACGTGACGGATCTCTAAGATTAGGTTAGGCCTGGTTATCGAAGAATAAAGTAGATTAAGCTCAATCAGTACCGAATCAGAGTGAATTAATCTGGATTAATCTGGGATCCGGCTAGATTAGCTAGGATCTGTTCTGTTTCGGGTTTGGTTAGGTCCAATCGTTTCTACATTATGTTGAGCTAGATTGAAATAGTCATACATTGTGCAGGATTGGACGGGATTAGGTAGCCTCAGAGCAGGTTAAACATAAGTTCACCTTGCCTGGGATCGGATCCAGGCTTCCTCCCTTTCCTCATCCAAATCTCGACGAAACCACTGCCTTTTCGTCAATTAGATCGAAACACGTATAACGAGTGGCGCGTGTATGTACAGGTAACCCTCCTATAACACGGTAGATGGATTCCTAGAAAATGCCGTGTTGTGTGAAACCGTATTGTACGAGACCCATAGCCAGTACAAAAAGTGAGGTTAGGTTCCGAAAACTTACTAAAAACAAATTCTTTCTTAATTCTACATAAACAACTTAATTTTGATTAAAAATATAAATGTATGTACAACACAAACAAAGAAAAAACAAAAATATTATTTAAATTTAATGCAATTTTAATTTAATAAATTTCTTCGTCGTCACTGCTCATGTAGAAGTACAGTGTTGTACAAAAGTTTTGCAATTTTCTTATCGTGTTAGAGCGAAACCGTGTTGTAGGAGGGTTCTCGTAATTCATGAATCGTGTTATAGTGAAACCGTGTTATAGACTGCCGTGTTGTAGGAGAGCTACCTGTCTGTCCCAATTGTTCTTTCACATTTCGAAATTTTTATTTATATTTATTTATTCCTTCCAATTCGTTGAAGTTATTTATTACTCGTGGTATTTCAATGGAAATGACCATTCGCGTGTTATTAATCTCGAATATTGCAACATTTTGTTCACTGTCATTGCAAACACGTTTCATTGAGGAATTTACAGATGAAAACATTTGAAATATAACACTGGAATGCGAAATAGGAATTAAAGTAAATCGTAACAAAGGTATCGAAACCATGGAATACAATATATCGGCGAATCTACGGTGTTTTGGCATTCGGCTTTGTTCCACGCAACAGTTTTCACGAAACTATTAAAAGCTGGACAAAATTAGACACGGTTTCGACAAAAACTGCATCCTCGGATAAATCTCCGAATATATCGTTCTGCTCCTATAAAACTGCTGAAAAAATGCTACCGTTTCTGCGACGGTAAATTTTCGAGATATCGAGCTGGCAAAACGATCTTGTAAAATAAATCGTTTCGATCCAAAATTTCTTTTGTTCCATCGAGCCTGACGCATAGGCAACCGTTCGATCGTTGAATTTAGCACGAGCCTACGAACCTTCTCCCTTCCTCTATCTCTCTCTCTCTCCCTCTCTCTCTTCTCTTTCTCTCACACTCGTTCACTTCCATAGAAGTTTATCAAGTTGGAAGTGCATCAAACAACGGTTACAGATCCGCGAAATTTACGGGATCGCGCGCTGCTGGCAGATACAGGCATAACTCTAGGAATACTGCGGAATGTGTTCCGCAATACTGCTGACACTTGTGAGCTGCGAAGAAATATTGGCAGAACCTGCGTAGAATCCTACCCTCAGGCTTTACGGGAAATATTCCTTTCCGGAACGATATTCAATGCCATGCTCCCACGGATTCCCTAAACTTTACGGGTTAAATGAAATAGGTTAATCTTATCCCTCAATCTGTTCTTTCAAACACGTTTCCCTGAGAACGGGGGGCTGAAGTAATGGAATATAATGGAACGGAAGTGATCACGATAATGTAGCAAAGTACCAGCGCGGAGTTTTTAAATGAAGTCGTACTGACGAGAATACTGGAATTAAGCTCGCGCAGTATCCGGTTTTTTAATTAAATTTTATCTAGGATGGTGCTATAACTTTGTCTACGATAGCAGTGATTATTGCGACAATTCCGCCATTTTCTTTCCTACGCCGTTATACCTTACGACACTCGCGATTAGCTAGCGGAAGTTCTCGAGAATCCGATAATCATATGCATTGGTTAATTAATAATTGTGCTGAGAATCGTGTAACGCTTCATCTAATGTTGAAAATAGGAACAGTGATTCTTGACGCAACATTGAAAAAAAGGCGCGAATTCGTATCATCTACTGTGTTGGGGGCCCTAGGACCGCACGGCCCAAGTTAAGTGGGGGACTGCTAATTAATAATTGTGTTGAGGATCGTGTAACGCTTCATCTAATGTTGAAAATAGGAACAGTGATTCTTGACGCAATATTGAAAAGGAAGCGTGAATTCGTATCGTCTACTGCTGGGGCCCTAGGACCGCACGGCCCAAGTTAAGTGGGGGACTGCTAATTAATAATTGTGTTGAGGATCGTGTAACGCTTCATCTAATGTTGAAAGTAGGAACAGTGATTCTTGACGCAATATTGAAAAAAAGGCGCGAATTCGTATCATCTACTGTGTTGGGGGCCCTAGGACCGCACGGCCTAAGTTAAGTGGGGGACTGCTAATTAATAATCGGGCTGAGGATCGTGTAACGCTTCGCCTAATGTTGAAAGTAGGAACAGTGATTCTTGACGCAATACTGAAAAAGAGGTGTCTAATTCGTATCGTCTACTGCTGGGGCCCTAGGAC
>NW_016975634.1:0-568 GCF_001483705.2 Eufriesea mexicana | reverse complement strand
GATCGCAGTAGAGCGCAGAAATCCTTCGAATAGCATTGCATGGCACAAAAGTCAAGGCTCTCCTATCCTTACCTAACCAAACGTAACATAAGCAGACTCAGCGTAACCAAAACTGTCGTTAGAAAACCGCTATTGCTAACTCAACGAAAGCTAAGCAGAGTATATCAGAGCAATGTAGAACGCTGAAGCAATCCGGATAGCAGAGTCCAGATCAAAGGTAGAAGCTATCCTTACCAAACCTAAGCAAACCTAATCTTTCCAAATTTAACATAACCCAACCTGACGTGTCGGGAGCACCATTCCTGCCTTCCATAGGGACAAGCTTATTGTGATACCGCACAGAAGGGCGCAGATGTCCACAGGATAGCAGTGTGTGGCACAAGAAACGGGGATATGCTAGCGTAACGCAACGTAACCGAACTTAAACGAATGCAACTTAGCTAAAACAAACGTGCCACCATCACTAGTGCTGGCCTCTTCAGAGTCAAGCAGATACTTGCAGAGCAATACAGAGTGCAGATACCGCCCGTGTAGCAGCGTATTGCACAAAAGACAAAGCCATCCTAAC
>NW_016975633.1:0-300 GCF_001483705.2 Eufriesea mexicana | reverse complement strand
GGTCAATTCAACATATAAAGCCTGTTGTAGAATGGTGAATAGATCGCCCAACGCTTTCGAACCTATGGCAAGTACAGCCATCTACTTGCCAGAGAATATGCCTATGCAAGATCTATAATCTGTTGTGGCCTGGTGAATATGTCGCCTGACGCCTTCAATCCAATGGCAATTACAGCCATCTACTTGCCAGAGGATAGGTCTATTCAAAGTCTATAATCACTTATAGCTTGGTTAATTGGTCGCCTAACGCCTTCGACCAATGGCAAGTACAGCCATCTACTTGCCAGAGAATATTTCTAT
>NW_016975632.1:360-1192 GCF_001483705.2 Eufriesea mexicana | reverse complement strand
ATATCGCGCCAATAGTATCTATCGTCCTTATTTATGCAAGGAAGTTAGGTCACCACGATATTATTCGAAAACGTCAACAAAATTGTATTTTCCAGCGAGACTCAATAGGCTTGCAATGGCCACAGTACGCCAGTAGAATCTTTCCTCCTTATATGTGCATGATAGTTAGGTCGTCACGATAGTAGTCGATAATTAAAATGAAATTGAATTTTCCAGCCAGATTGTATAGCATTGTCATGGCTATAGCACGCCAATAGAATATTTCATCCCTATTTATGCAAGTGGGTTTGGTCACCACGATATTAGCCGAAAATGTCCATAAAATTAAATTTTCCAGCCATATTGGGTAGCATTGCAATGGCTACAGCACGCCAATAGAATCTTTCCTCATTATTTATGCAGGAAAGGTAGCTCACCACGATATTAGCCGAAAATGTCCATAAAATTAAATTTTCCAGCCATATTGGGTAGCATTGCAATGGCTACAGCGCCCCAATAGGATCTTTCCCCATTATTAATGCAACAAAGGTAGCTCAACACGATATTAGTCCGAAATATCCAAAAAAACGTGTTTTCCAGCCAGATTCCTTGCCTTTGCTATGGCTGAAGCACGCCAATCGAATGTTTCGTTCATATTTATACAGGAAGGTTAGCTGACCACGGTGTTAGTTGTAAATGTCAGTAGAATTGTATTTTCCAGCCAGATTCTATTGCATTGCCATAGCTACAGCACGCCACAAGAATCTTTCCTCCTTATATGCCCAAGTAAGCAAGGTCACCACGTTATTAGTCGAAAAAGTCAATAAAAATGAATTTTCCAGCCAGATTCTAT
>NW_016975632.1:0-208 GCF_001483705.2 Eufriesea mexicana | reverse complement strand
TGCAAGTTGGTTTGCTCACCACGATACTAGCCGAAAATGTCGATAACATCGAATTTTCCAGGCAGATTCTATGGAATTGCAGCGTCTCTAGCGCGTCAATAGTACCTTTCCTCCTTCTTTATGCAAGAAAGAAAGCTCACCACGCCAATAGTCGAAAATGTCAATAAAATTAATTTTTCCAGACAGGTTCTATTGCATTGCAATGGCT
>NW_016975631.1:0-1811 GCF_001483705.2 Eufriesea mexicana | reverse complement strand
ACGTGTGTAGCGCAAAGGTGGAAGATATTCTAACCTAACCTGCACTTACATAACCTATCCGAATGTTGCCTAACTAAACATAACAGGCCTAGAATACTATTGCTGATCTCCCCAGAGCCAAGCAGGGCATACTAGAGCACAGTAGAGCGCAGAAGTCCACCGAACAGCAGTTTATACGACGAAAGTCGAAGCAATCACAGCCCAACCCAAACTAATATAACAAAACCAAGCGTAATCTAACATAACCAAACATGCCGATACCACTATTGCTAGCCGCGCGAGAGCCAGGCAGAGCGTAGTCGAGCAATGAAGAGCGCCGAAACCCACCGCATAACAGTGCATATCACAAAAGTCTATGCTATTCTATCCTAACCTAACCAAACGTAACATAACCAAACGCAACATAACTCAGGCTGACGTGCCAAAGCCAATACTACTGGCCCCCCTAGCCAAGCAGAATATACTAGAGCACAGGAGGGCGCAGAAAGCCACCGAATAGCAGTATGTACCACAGAAGCCGGGGCCATCCCGACCAAACCTAACCTAACCTGATCCAACGTATAGCAGTCTATAGCAAAGAAGTCAATTCTATCCTGTAATAAGGAATCCAAGCGCAATATAAACAAATGCTACCTAACCAAACCTAACGTGCAGAGACAAATGTTGCTGGCCTCCCCAGGACCAAGCAGAATATGCTATAGCGCAGTAGAGCGCGTAAGTCCAACGAAAAGCGGTGTGTAGCATAAGAGTCAAAGAAATCCTATCCTAACCAAACCAATCGCAGCACTGCCAAACGTAGAATAACAAGACCTGTCGTGCCTCGACCACTATTCCTGGCCTCCACAGGGACGAGCAGAGTATAGTAGAGCCAAGTAGATCGCAGAAAGTCACCAAATAGCAATGAATTGCACGAAAGTCAAAGATATTCTATCCAAACACGGCATAACCAGACCTAACCAAACGTAGAATAACTAAACGTAACGAGCCGAAGCCTCTATGGCTGGCCACCCCAGAGACAAGCACGACATATTAGAGCCGAGTACAGTGCAGCAACTCACCGAATAGCAGTGTATATCGCAAGAAACGAAGCCACTCTGACCCAAACTAACCAATCATAACCTAACAAAACGTAACCAAATTAAACCTATCGAGCCAGCACCGCCAATGCTGGCCACCCGTGCATCGAGTGGGGTATAGTAGAGCAACGTAGAGCGTAGAAACCAAACGTATAGCAGTGTAAAGCACCAATGCTAGAGCTACCCTATCCTAACCTATCCAAAGGCAAGGTAACCAAAAGCAACGCACCACAAACCTACGCGCCGAGACCTCTATTATGCCATCCACAAAGCCAAGCGGAATATGCGACCGCACAGTAGAGCGCAGGAAGCCTCCAAGTAGCTGTGTATGACACATAAGTCAAAGTTATCCAAACCTGGCCTAACCTGACGTAACCGTAAGTAGAATAACTAAACCTTACGTTCCACGAGCACAATTTCTGAACACTACAGAGCTAAGAAGAGTAAAAGAGAGCACAGTAGAGCGTAGGAGTCCACCGAAAATGTGTATACTGCGAAATTCGAACCTATCCGTACCTAACCCAAACTAATTTAACGTAACCCAAGGTAGCATAACTCAACTAACTGGCCGAGACCACCATCACTGGCCACCCCAGAGTAGAGCAGGGTATTGCAGAGCAACGTAGAGTGCGGATAGCCAACGTATAGCAGTCTATAGCACAAAACTCAATACTACCATATCCCATCCTATCCAGGCGCAGTACAATCATAGGCAACATAACTTAACCTTACGTG
>NW_016975630.1:0-274 GCF_001483705.2 Eufriesea mexicana | reverse complement strand
ATTGGCGTGATACAGACATTGAAATGCTATAGAATCTAGCCGGAAAATTCAATATTATAGACACTTTCGACTAATATCGTGGTGGGATAACTTTTGTGCATATATAAGTAGCAAAGATTCTACTGGCGTGCTATATCCATTGAAATGCTGTAAAATCTGGCGGGAAAATATAATTTTATTGATATTTTCGACTGATATCGTGGTGAGCAACCCCAATTGCCTAAATAATGAGGAAGGATTCTATTGGCATGCTATAGCCACTGCAGTTGCATAG
>NW_016975629.1:0-948 GCF_001483705.2 Eufriesea mexicana | reverse complement strand
ATATACGTATGGATGGATTGAGGTATGGATGGTCGGATGTACGGATGAATGGATGCTCGGAAGGATGGATGTATGGATAGATTAAGGTATGGATGTATGTATGGATGGATGCATAGATGTATGAATGGATGGATGCGTATATGTATGGATGTATGGACTGATGGATGTATGGATGCACGGAGGTGTGGATGGATACATTTTTGGATGTATGGATGCATGAATGTTTGGATGTATGAATAGATGGATGTATGGATGGATGGATGTAAGGATGTATGGATGTATGGAAGTACGCGTGTATGGATGTATGTATGTATGAATGTATGGCTGTAAGAATGTATGGATGTATGCGTGTATGGATGTATGAATGTATGGATGTATGGACGTATGGATGTTACGAATTTACGGATGTACAGATGTATGGATGTATGTATGGATGGATGGATGTATTGGTGAATGTATAGATGTATGTATGGATGGGTGGTTTGTTGGATGGATATATGGATAGAGAGATGTATGGATCGATGGACGTATGGATGGAATGATGTGTGGATGGACGATTGTATCCAAGTGTGGACGTATGGATGGATGGTTGTGCGGATGGACGGATGTATCGATGTATGAATGTATGGATGGAAGGATCTATGACTGGATGGACTAATGGATTGGTGGATGAATGGATTTATGGAAGGGTGGATGGATGGACGTATGTACGTGCGTGTGTATAGATGTATGTGTGGATGTATGCATGTATGAATGTATGTATGCATGGATCAACGAATGTACGGATGTACGAATGTATGGATGTACGGATGTATGGATGTATGGATGTATGGATGTATATCTGTATGGATTTATGTATGGCTGGATGTATCAGTGGATGGATAAATGGTTGGATGTATGTATGGATGTATGTATGGATGTATGTATGGATGAATGTATTGGTGCCTG
>NW_016975628.1:0-454 GCF_001483705.2 Eufriesea mexicana | reverse complement strand
CTTCGACTTTCGTGCTGAACACTATTATCCGGCGGGTACCTGCGATCTACAGTGCTCTACTTAACTCTGCATTACCTTGTGCATTCCGGCAGCTGTGGTCGCGGCGCGCCATCAATTTGTGTTGCGCTACGTTTGGTTAGGTTAAGTTAGGTCAGGATATGTATGGCTTTCTTTGAATTTTGTGCTGTTCACTGCAATGCGGTGTATTTCTGAGCTACACTATGCTGTGATAAATTCTGCTTGTCTCTGTGGAGGCCAGCAATAGCGGTCCCGTCGTGCTAGACTGGGTTATGCTCCGTTTGTGTGTGTTATGTTTGGCTAGGTTGGAATATGCTACTTCGGCTTTAGTGCTGTAACCTGCTATTCGGTGGATTTCTTCATTCCACTGTGCTTTACTATAATCTGCCCAGACCCTGGAGAGGCCAGCAACAGACGCGGCACTTTACGTAGTGTT
>NW_016975627.1:0-907 GCF_001483705.2 Eufriesea mexicana | reverse complement strand
AACATAACATAACCTGACCTAACCAAATATAACCCAGCACAACCTACCGTGACTGTTCCACTATTGCTGACCTACCCAGAGCAAACCAGAAGATATTAGTGCACAGTAGAGCACAGAAATCCACCGGATAGCAGAGAATAGCGCACGAGTTAAAGATATCCTAACCTAACCTAACAAAACACGACATAACCAAACGTAACGTAACTATTGTCGCTTCAACTATTGCTGGGCTCCCCAGATTTGTGCATAGTATAGTAGAACACAGTAGAGCGTTGGATTCCACCTAATCACAGTTTACAACAAGAAAGTCGAAGCTATCCTAGTCTAACGCAACGTATCCTAACAGCATCGAACGCATTCTAACACAACCTAACGTGCCGCCACCACAAATGCTCGCCTCGCGTGTGGCGAGCTGTCGCCAGTAGTGAAATGCAGAGCGCAGATATCTTTCGAGTAGCAGTGTATAGCGCAAAGGTGAAAGATATCCTGTTCAGACCTGGCCAAACGTTGCGTAATCAAACGTAACCTAGCACAACATAACGCGCCGCGGCTACCATTCCTGGCTTCCCAGAGACAAGAATGGCAGATTAGAGTAACGAAGAGCGCAGAAATTCACTGAATAGCAGTGTATAGCTCAAAAGTCAGAGCTATCACCTCCTAACCTAGCTGATTGTGACCTAACCAAACGTGTCATGGCGCAAACTATCGTGCCGCGCCCGCAATTGCTCGACTCCCCAGAGCCGGGTAGGGTTTAGCAGAGCAGCGATGAGCGCAGAAATCCTCTGAATATCAACGTCCAGCACAGAGGACAACGCAGTTCAATTCTATCATAACGAACGTAGCATAACCATACATAACATAGCTTCACCAAACCGCCGTACACCTCTATTGCTGACATCCCCGGGGC
>NW_016975626.1:270-571 GCF_001483705.2 Eufriesea mexicana | reverse complement strand
CCAATAGAACCTTTCCTCCTTATTTATAAAAGAAAGTCAGCCCACCACGATATTAGTCGAAAACGTCAGTAACAATGAATTTTCCAGGCATATTCTATAGCATTGCGATGACTATAGCACACCAATTGAATCCTTCATCCTTATTTATGAAAGAAAGCTATCTCACCACAATATTAGTCGGAAATGTCAGTAAAATTGAATTTTCCAGCTGGATGCTATAGCAATGAATGGCTATAGCACGCCAGTAGAATCTACCATCCTTATTTACGCAATAAAGTTAGCTCACCACGATAATAGTCAA
>NW_016975626.1:0-238 GCF_001483705.2 Eufriesea mexicana | reverse complement strand
TATTCTACAGGACTGCAATGGCTATAGCTCGCCAATAGAATCTATCCTCCTTATTTATGCAAGCAAGCTAACTCACCACAATATTAGTCCAAAATGTCAATAAAATTGAACTTTCCAGCCTGATTCTATAGCATTGCGACGGCTATGGCATGTGAATTGTATCTTTGCTCCTTGAATATGCAAGAAAGTTTGCTCACTACGATGTTAGACGAAAATGTCAATAAATTTGAATTTCCCA
>NW_016975625.1:0-1109 GCF_001483705.2 Eufriesea mexicana | reverse complement strand
ATAGGACTGTAGTTGGCCCAGCATGTGTCTACGGTTATAACAATTGGGATGATTAATTTCTACACCTTGCGGCAGGGGCACGTAATATCTATACGTCTGCAAGGCCTCGCTGGACACTCGTTGCTACTCCGGGAGCTTCATTGGTACGTGGACTATACTTTTTCACGTCAAAGTCATGGCAAGTCGGCAATGTTTGAGGTCGGCTAGGCCTGATCGTGATTCTGAATATGAAGTTTTCTTGTACGCAGGGATGCGATTCGTATGCTAGCAGGTCTCTTGAAAATTCTCCAACTCGTTCAGGCGATTACAATTTAGCCTTTCTTTGCTGGAGCATTTCATATCTGCTTCCCAAAATTTTTGAGAATACGGAAATATTATATTCTGCTGAAATGTAGTATATTATTGTTGCATCAGTAGAGCATAAATTTTAATATTCACATCCGAATCGCTATTTGCAAGACACGAAATGTAATGTAGTGTCATTAGCTTCATTTTAACTTCTTTCGCTCCAAGTTAGGTTAGATATCTTGAAACACATATCGCCAGCAGGCTGCTCCGACAGTGCGCACGTTGGGTCTCGATGCGTAGCCACCTGCATGATGTGAGTACTGGTAATTGGTATCATCTTCCAAAGAGCAATTTTGGGAAACTATGCCATGCTTAGAGCTACGAACAAAATCCACGACATTTACTATCCATCGGAAATTTTATATGTTCTTCTTGAGCTTCGAAAATATAAAGCGAACAGCAATTATTCTAATGGAATGTAAACTATGAGATTAAATTTGGCATATGTTCCACAGCAATTATTTTATCAACAGGAGGTCAAAAATGACAGACATGACTCTAACTAGGTTTCGGAGACTGTCATAATATGCATTTCATCTTATATTACCTGTAAACTACGAAGACACTTATCAAATTGAATTTTAAATGGAGCCTACAGCTTATGAATTGAAAATTTATGATCTAATGCTCTTGTTTAACCTATTGTGCGACATGGTACCAAGGTCTCAAATTAATATCGGTATTATTAATTTAATATCATTACTTACATAATTGGAACTAGGCCCTCGACTAATTATGCACAGTATTGAATTTTCAGCAAC
>NW_016975624.1:454-2201 GCF_001483705.2 Eufriesea mexicana | reverse complement strand
CGGATTTCTGAGTTCTATATTGCTCTAATAAGCTCTGCGTGATTGTCGGTAGCTTAGCAATACGGTCATGGGACGTTGGGTTTGGTTAGATTACGATAGGTTATGCTATGTTACGATGTGTTAGGGTAGGATTGCTTCGACTTCTGTGCTACACAATGCTATACGGCCGGTTTCTGAGCACTATTGTGCTCTCATATGTTCTGCTCGACTACGGAGAGGACAGTAATAGTGATCTCGTCACGTTACGTTGATCTAGGTTACGCATGGCTGCGTTAAGTTAGTTTGTGTTAGGTTTGGATAGATTTTACTTTCATGGTATATACTGATATTCGGTGGATATCTGACCTCTACTATGCTCTACTATATCCTGCTTGACCATTGCGAGCCCAGCAATAATGGCCGCGACACGCTATGTTGAGCTATGCTACGCATGGATTGGCTCTGCCTGTCTGGGTTAGGCTACATTAGGCTCGGCTTTTCTGACATACACTTCGATTCTATGGATTTCTCAGCTCTAATATTCACCAATATGTTCTTATTGGCTCTGGGATGTAGAGAAATCGTTGTCGCTTCACGTCAGGTTTTGTCAGTTTGCGTTTAGCAATTTGGCTATGTTAGGATGTGGTAGCATTGACTATTGTGCTGTACACTGCTGTTCTGTGGATATCAACACTCTACTCCACTCTAATCTGTCCTGCTTGGCTCTGGGTATGCCAGCAATAGCGGTCTCGGCTCGTTAGTTTGAGTTATGCTACGTTCGGTTAAGTCATATTAGTTACGGTTAGGTTTGGATAGCGCCCTCTTTCGCGTTGTTCGCTGTTCTTCGGTGGATTTGTGCGCTCCACTGTGGTCTTGTATGTTCTGATTGGCTATGGGGAGGCCAACAATAGTGGTCGTGGTGCGATTGTTTGTGTTAGGCTACGTATGTGAATGTTATGATTGGTTTGGTAGGATAGGGAAGCTTTGACTTTCGTGCTTTACAAGAATACTTGGTGGATTTCTACGCCCTACATTGATCTACAATACCCTGTCCGTCTCTGGCGAGGCCAGTAATAGTGGCCTCGGCGCATTAGGTTCGGTTAAGTTACGGTCCGTTATGTTATGTTTGGTTATGTTATGCAAGGGTAGCTTTGGCTTCAGTGCTGTGCACAATTATTCAGTGGGGTTCTGCTCTCTTCTGTAACCTAATGCTCTCTGCCGTGTTCTGGGGAGGCCAGAAATTGTGTCCGCGGCGCGTTAGGTTGTGTTAGGTTACGTTTGGTTATGATACGTTTGGTTATGTTTGGGTAGGGTATCTTTGACTTTTGTGTTGTGCAGTACTATTCGGTGGGATCCTGCGCTCTCCCCTGCTCTATTACACCCTAGCCGACCTTGCGGAGGCCAGAAATGTCTGTCGTGGCACGATAGGTTCAGTTATATTACATTCCGTCAGGTTACACTTGGTTAGGCTTGGTCAGGGTGACTTTTACTTTTGTGCTATACACTGCATTTCGGTGAACTTCTGCGCTCTACTGTGCTCCAATATGTTATGCTTGGCTCTGGGGAGGGCAGCAATAGTGGCCACGGTACATTAGGTTTTGTTATGTTATGTTTGGCTTGGCCAGGATATGTTAGGTTTGGTTAGGATAGATTCGGCTTTTATGCTATACAATGCTATTCAGTGGACTTATGCGCTCTACATGGCCCTAATATGTTGCGCGTGGCTCTGCAGTGGGCAGCAATAGTGGTCTCGACACGTTACGTTGAG
>NW_016975624.1:0-223 GCF_001483705.2 Eufriesea mexicana | reverse complement strand
CATTGACCATTGTTCTATACACTGCTATTCGGTGGATATCAGCGCTCTACTCCCCTCTAATATGTTCTACTTGGCTTTGGCGGGGGCAGAAATGGTGGTCTCGGCTCATTAGGCTGAGTTATGGTACGTTTCGTTTTGTTAAGCTTTGCCCGGTTGAGAATAGATAGCTTCGACTTTCGTGCTGTACACTGCTGTACGGGTGACTTCTGCGCTCTCCTCTGCT
>NW_016975623.1:0-792 GCF_001483705.2 Eufriesea mexicana | reverse complement strand
ATACATATCTCAAATACATCCATACACTCAAACATACATACATACGCACATCCATACATTCAAGCTTCCGACCATCCATACCTCTATCCATTCATACATCCTTCCATGCATACCCCTATCCATCCATATATCCACCTATCGATACTGTCATACATAAATCCATCCATACGTCCACCTTTCTACACATCCATCCATCCATACATACACCGAACCATACATCCATCGTTCCATACAAGGACCCATCCATACATCCATAGATATATCCATACATACATCCGTACAAACATCAATACATCCATCCATACATGCATCCATACATACGCCCTTCCATACACGCATTCACACATCCATACAGATGTCCATTCATACATCCATCCATACTTCCATACATACATCAATACATCCATACATCCATACATCCTTCCATCCATACATCCATCCATCCATACATCCATACATCCACCATCCATATTTACATAAATCCAGCCATTCGTACTTCCATCCTTCGATACTTCCATCCGTCCATACATCCATACATATAAACATACAACATCCATACATCCGTAAGTATGTCCATCCATACCTCAACTCATCCATTCATCCATTCTTCCATACAGCCACCCATCCATACGTACAACAATCCATACGTCCACCGATCCAAACATCCATCCATCCATATATCTATCCTGCATTCCATCCATCTATCCATCCATACATCCATACAACAATCCATCCATCCTTCCATCCATCCATACAACCGTCCTTCCATCCATCTATCCACCCATACATCCA
>NW_016975622.1:0-578 GCF_001483705.2 Eufriesea mexicana | reverse complement strand
CCGCCCTCCTCAGAGCCAAGGAGAACATATTTGAAGTGAGCTGCGCGCATAAGCCCGTAGAATTGCAGTGCATAGCACAATAGCCGAATCTACCCTATCCTAAAATTGCTAAACGTAACATAACCGGGTTTGCTTTACTAAAACTAACGCGCCGAGGCCGCTGTTGCATGCATCCCCAGAGTCAAACTGAATATGCCACAGCACAGTAGAGCGCAGTATTCTAACGCATTGCAGTGTGCAGCACAACAGTCGGAAATGTCCTAAGCTAACCTATCCAAACCTGACCTAACCGAACGTAGCCTGACCAAGCTTAACGTGCCGAGAATAATATTGCTGGTCTCCCCAGAGCCAAGTAAATGCATATTAGAGCACAGTAGAGCGTGGAAATCCACCGAATAGCAGTGTCTGACACAAAAGTCGAAGCTGTCCTATACTAACCTAACCAAACGCAACGTAACCATGCGTAAGCTACCAGAACCTAGCGTGTCGAGACCCGTACTGCTACCCTCCCCAGGGTCAAGCAGAACATATAAGAGGGGCGTAGAGCGCAGAAATCCACTGATTGGCAGTGCATAGCA
>NW_016975621.1:0-604 GCF_001483705.2 Eufriesea mexicana | reverse complement strand
AGACAAGCAGAATGTATTAGAGCACAATAGTGCGCAGAGATCCACCCCATTGCAGTCTATAACAAAGGTCAAATATATCCAAACCCAGCCTGACATAACCTATCCTAACCGAACCAATCGCAGCCCAACTCAACATAAAGTGCCGAGACCACCATTGTTGGCCTGGAAGAGCAGAGCAGAACATACTAGAGCACATTAGATCGTAGAAATCCCACGAATAGCAGTATACAGCACAAAAGTCGGATCCACCCTATCCTAATGCATGCAAACTTAACATAACAAAACGTAACATAACTAATCCTATCGTGCAGCGACCACTATTGCTGGCACCCCATGGACTAGTAGAATGCGATAGAGCGCAGTAGAGCACTGAAGTCCATAGAATAGCAGCGGTGGGCACAGAAGTCAAAGCAATCCTATCATAACCCAAACCAACCTAACAAAGCCAAACGCAATCCAACTCAGCCTGACGTGACGCAACCAGTTTTACCGGCATCCGCAGTGCCAGGCAGTGCATAATGGAGCGCGGAAACACATAGGTTCGCAGTGCATTGCAGAGCAGTCAAAGCTATCCAAACCTAACCAAAACAAGCATAACCTAACG
>NW_016975620.1:0-538 GCF_001483705.2 Eufriesea mexicana | reverse complement strand
GACCTGACCTGACCTGACCTGTCCTCTCCTGACCTGTAGTGAAATGACCTGACTTGTCCACAGAAGACCTGACCTGACGTGACCTGACCAGACCTGACACGTCCTGGCCTCGCATGGCCTGACCTGTCCTGACCTGAGCTGACCTGACCCGACCTGACCTAACCTGACCTGACATGACCTGACCTGACAGCTGCTGACCTTGCCAGACCTGGCCTGACATGAACTGACCTGAACTGACATCATCTGACCTGACCTGACATGACATGAGCTGATCTGACCTGACCTGACCTGACACGACCTGGCCTCGCCTGGCCTGACCTGGCCCTACCTGATATCATCTGACCTGAAATGACATCATCTGACCTGACCTGACATGACCTGAACTGACCTGACCTGACCTGACCTGACCAGACCTGACCTGAAATGACCTGACCTGACCTGACCGGACCTGACCTGACCTGATATGACATGACCCGATCTGAAGTGAACTGACCTCACCTGACCGGACTGATCTGACCTGACCTGACCTGACCTGAAC
>NW_016975619.1:0-382 GCF_001483705.2 Eufriesea mexicana | reverse complement strand
TATGGAAGCATGTATGGATGGATGTATGGATGTATGTACGTATGTATGTATGGATACATGTATGGATGTATGTATGGATGTGTGGATGGATGTACGTGTGGATGTATGGATGGATGTATGTATGGATGTGTGTAAGGGTGTATGTATGTATGGATGGATGTACGCATGGATGTATGTATGGGTGGATGGTTGTATGGATGGACGGATATGTGGATGTATGGATGTGTTGATGTATGGATGAGTGGATGTATGGATGTATTGATGTACGAATGTATGGATGTACGGATGTGCAGATGTATGGATGTATGTATGTATGGAAGTATGGATGAATGGATGTACGTATTGATGTATGTACGGATGTATGGATGGATGGATGTATCGA
>NW_016975618.1:0-592 GCF_001483705.2 Eufriesea mexicana | reverse complement strand
CTATAGCACCACGAACGGATCTTTCCTCCGTACCTATGCAAGGAAGCTATCTCACCACGAAATAAATTGAAAATGTCAATAAAATTGAATTTTCCAGGAAGATTCAATTGCATTGCAATACATATAGCACGTCAATAGAGTCTATCCTACCTACATATGCGAGAATCGAGAATGTTATCTCACCACGATAATAGCTGAAAATGTAAATAAAATTGAATTTTCCAACCACACTGTATATCATTGCAATGTCTATAGCACGCCAAGAGAATCTACCTTGCTAATTTAGGCAAGAAAGGAAGCTCACCACGATAATAGTCGAAAATGTCAATAATATTGAACTTTCCAGCAAGATTCTATAGCATTGCAAAGGATATAGCACGCCAATGGAATCCTTCCTCCTTATTAATGTGAGAAAATTAACTCACCACGATATTAGCCTAAAGTGTCAGTAAAATTGAATTTTCCACCCAGAATCTATAGCATTGCGAAGGCTATAGCAAACCAATAGGATCATTCATCCTTTTTTATTCGAGAATGCCATCTCACCACGATATTAGCCGAAAATGTCAATAAAATAGAATTTTCCAACCAC